>NC_084569.2:8082458-8149958 GCF_033978685.3 Nerophis lumbriciformis
GAGATGAAGTAGTCTTGTGATTTTTTTTCCCACACATACATATATATATATATATATATATATATATATATATATATATATATATATATATATATATATATATATATATATATATATATATATAAGAAATACTTGACTTTCACTGAATTCTAGCTGTATATATATTTATTTTGTTATATATATATATATATATATATATATATAAATATAAATAAAAGAAATACTTGAATGTGTTTGTTCATTTATTTACACATATACACACACATAACACTCATCTACTCATTGTTGAGTTAAGGGTTGAATTGTCCATCCTTGTTCTATTCTCTGTCACTATTTTTCTAACCATGCTGAACACCCTTTCGCAGGTACCCAGAAAGGTTTCGAGTACCACCAAAAAAACTGAATCTCTGAAGACAGTATAAAAATCTGTGTTAAAGGTGTACAAATACTGTTTGTATAATAAGCATGTTATTTTTTTACAAATGAGGGTTAAGAGTTCAGTACTAAAAAAAAAAGAAAAAGAATGTGGCTTAAGTACAGTTTTTTAATTGAGCTGCTGCATTTTTTGGTTGGGTTCTTTATATATTTTGAGTAACTTCTATACATTTCTAAAAGGGGAATAATGTAAAAGAGTTATCTATGTTTGTCTGTTGCCATCTCCTGGTGAATGTTGGCTATAGCGTACTGAGGTTACTTTTTGGTTGGCCAACGATTTATGTGGTGTTGCGCACCTGACGTCACTCAGGTCCGCATGGAGCTGGAGGGGGCGTGGCTTCCAGCTCCGCCTGAATTTCGGGAGATTTCCGTGAAAAAAATTTGTCCCAGGAGGTTTTCGGGAGAGGCGCTGAATTTCGGGAGTCTCCCGGAAAATCCGGTAGGGTTGGCAAGTATGGTTACATTTAAACCAGTGTGGGTGGCACTGGGAGCAGGTGGGTCAAGTGTCTTGCTCAAGGACACAACGGCAGTGACGGGGATCGAACCTGGAACCCTCAAGTTTCTGGCACGGCCACTCTACCAACCGAGCGATACCTATATATGTTACTGTTCAAACTGTGCGGCCAAATATACTAAATGTACTTGTCAAATAAAACCTCTGCCTTGTTTTTAATGACTACTTTGGCCTACTGCGCTACTGTAGTTTAATGTTGGTCAAGTGTCGTGTGAGGAAAAACAGTCCAAAAAAATGTTTGTGCAAAACACAAACCTACATTGTATGGGAAGAAAAGTTTGCAGCGTGAAGTTAAAAAACTTGGGTGAGATCAAAGTTGTATTTTTGTCCTGCTTTTGTGTGTTTTGGCAGCACCTGTTGAGTTGTGTAACTAAGTGTGCACGAGTGGGAGGAATACATTTATTGCACTGTGTACTGGAGATGCATCCCTGTTTCCTTATTCTTTAAGATGCAGATGAAGTCAGGTTGTTTCATCAACATCCGCGGTATCTACTGGAAGCATTACCCCTGCAACAAGACATCAAATCGGGCAAAATAATATGTTTATGTGCAATTTCCAACTCAAAGGGGACCTGTGATGATTCCGGTCTACTTTTAAAACACTTCCTGGTAATCGAGAACCTTTTGGACATTGGGGCTCGAAGCCCACTCAAATATTAACACCCGTTTAGTAATCGTATTCTTGATTTTTATTATGTCTAACCTACTTTCAGTTCAACATAGGGTTTGTTGCGTTTTGGACCACTTGTTCCTCCCAGGGAATTCAAGTCACAATTCGCTCCCAAGCTCTTTACGACACTTAAAGCTGAGTTGAAAAACCACCAGAGACAGAATAGGTATTTTGTTGTATATTTTCAAAGCTTTGCCAATATACATTTTGAGACCAGTCTAACCCTAGAACATTCTATTGCGCCTTCCAAAATGGTCTGTCTTCCCAACGCCAAAAACCCCTCTTTCCTTTCCCCTCCCTAGCCATTATACAAGCACAACGTCTCCCTAGCCATAATACATTCCAAAGAACTCAAGGTTATCACACACAGTTTACTTGCTGACAGAGCATCAAGAGAAGAAATGGAAAACACGAGCTGTTTTCAAATATGACAAAGAAATGGAAGAAGTACAACTTAAATTCGGATATATGTAAATATCTGCCTCCGACAGGTTGTACGGTATACCGGTGTTAGTATGGTACCGCAATACTAATGAATCATATTCGGTACTATACCGCCTCTGAAAAGTACCGGTCCGCTGCCCCCGTCGTCGTCATTGCTGGTTTACGAGCCGAGGAGCATGTTCGGCAGCGCACAATAACTGAATACTTACAAGCAGACAGAGTGTGTAGACAGAAAAAGGAGAACGGACGCATTTTGACTTTAAAACTAACAGTAAAGGTTTTGCGCTTATTTTTTTATTTGATTTTGTGCATGGCATAGATTTGCCGTGCGCAGAGGACGCTTGAGCAGTGCGCAATTGCACATGCGCGCTCCTGAGAGGGAACGTTGCTGTCAATTCTCTTATATACTCTTTCATTCTAGACTTCTAGAGTGTTTGATTATCACATCACTCTAAATGTATAGACTATAAAGTTCACAATCATAAAGAGGGATCCTAGTGGGCCAGGCCAATCTTTCCTTATCTCTAAACTAAAACTGGGGAAATGTGTAGTGTTCTGGGTTTCAGACATGATTTTGTATAAGAATTACTTGAGGAAGAAAATGCCTGGTTAGACTTTGTGTATGTAGTGTGTGCCTTTCTTGGTTTACATCTATGCTGTTATTATGCTGTTTGTTACTTATGTATGTTAAGTTGCAGCTATTTAAAATAGTTTTGTCAATTTGTTCTGGCCAGAAACAAATTGGCCTTTGTAACATATATTTGTCTTTGTGTGTTGTATGTAGACCACATTGCTTAGCAGAGTTGAGTGATGCAAATGCATGTCAAGTTGATCAACAGATTGTTTTATTCTCCAGTGCAATAACAGTACTGAAATGAAGGCTAAAAGGGCATTAATTGGAGCTTTAAAAAAAAAAGAAAAAAGAAGTAACTAAATAGTTACTTTTCACAGTAACGCATTACTTTTTGGTGTAAGTAACTGAGTTAGTAACTGAGTTACTTTTGAAATGAAGTAACTAGTAACTGTAACTAGTTACTGCTTTTCAGTAACTAACCCAACACTGCTCATCAAACTCGCAAACCACTACCACACCTTAGTCAGAGGGCACTCTATCACCCAAAACATACAGCTTAGTAAACCAGCCACAATTAAGTGTATTCCCGAGGCCAGAGCACCTGACATTGAAGCTAGTCTTAGTTAGCTAACTCGCAAGAGGCCTAGTAAACACGTACGACTGGCTAATCGCACCACTAGCTACGCGAACATAGTTGTATACGTCGGCTCCAATGACATTAGGATGAGACAGTCAGAGATTACAAAGAGGAACATAGCTAGGAGTTGTAATCTCGCTAGAAAGATGTCCCGGCATCAAGTACAAACCCCGTTTCCATATGAGTTGGGAAATTGTTTTAGATGTAAATATAAACTGAATACAATGATTTGAAAATCCTTTTCAACCCATATTTGTCATGTCTGTGTGATCATGTTTTGTTTTAGTCATGTTCGGTTTTGTTTTTGGACTTTTTGTGCACTTTTGTTTGTTTTGTCACCGTAGCAACCATTAGTTTTCACCTGTCACGTCACGCACCTGTTTCACATTTTGAGTCACGCACCTGTTTTCACTAATCATGTCTGTAGTATTTAAGTTCATTGTTTTCGGTTTGTCTTTCTGGCGACATCCCGCATTTATGCTCTTCACATTCCTGACACTTGTTATTCATGCTTCATGCCATGCCACAGTAAGTGTTTATTAGTTTTACGTCCATAGTTTTGCCTTTGTCCTAGTTTTTGTTTGATTAGCCAAGTTTTTGTACTTCCGCCCTTGTGCGCGCCTTTTGTTTGCTTCTTTTTTTTTGTAGTTTGTTAGTGTTTTAAATAAATATGTATTTACCTTCACGCCATGACCAGTCCAGCTTTACTTGCATTTTGGGAAAACAAACACACCATAGTCCACGTCCTGACAATATTCAATTGAATTCAGTAAAAAGACAACATATTTGATGTTCAAACTCATAAACTTAATTTTTTTGTTGCAAATAATAATTAACTTAGAATTTCATGGCTGCAACACGTGCCAAAGTAGTTGGGAAAGGGCATGTTCACCACTGTGTTACATCACCTTTTCTTTTAACTCAATAAACAATTGGGAACTGAGGAAACTAATTGTTGAAGCTTTTCAGGTGGAATTCTTTCCCATTCTTGTTTTATGTAGAGCTTCAGTCGTTCAACACTGATTATCGTATTTTACGCTTCGTAATGCGCCACACATTTTCGATGGGAGACAGGTCTGGACTGCAGGTGGGCCAGGAAAGTACCCGCACTCTTTTTTTTACGAAGCCACGCTGTTGTAACACGTGCTGAATGTGGCTTGGCATTGTCTTGCTGAAATAAGCAGGGGCGTCCATGAAAAAGACGGCGCTTAGATGGCAGCATATGTTGCTCCAAAACCTGTATGTACCTTTCAGCATTAATGGTGCCTTCACAGATGTGTAAGTTACCCATGTCTTGGGCACTAATACACCCCCATACCATCACAGATACTGGCTTTTGAACTGTGCGTCGATAACAGTCTGGATGGTTCGCTTCCCCTTTGGTCCGGATGACACGGTGTCGAATATTTCCAAAAACAATTTGAAATGTGGACTCGTCAGACCATAGAACACTTTTCCACTTTGCATGAGTCCATCTTAGATGATCTCGGGCCCAGAGAAGCCGGCGGCGTTTCTGGGTGTTGTTGATAAATGGCTTTGGCTTTGCATAGTAGAGCTTTAACTTGCACTTACAGATGTAGCGACCAACTGTAGTTACTGACAGTGGTTTTCTGAAGTGTTCCTGAGTCCATGTGGAGATATCCTTTAGAGATTGATGTCGGTTTTTGATACAGTGCCGTCTGAGGGACCGAAGGTCACGGTCATTCAATGTTGGTTTCCGGCCATGCCGCTAAGTGGAGTGATTTCTCCAGATTCTCTGAACCTTTTGATGATATTATGGACCGTAGATGTTGAAATCCCTAAATTTCTTGCAATTGCATGTTGTTCTTAAACTGTTTGACTATATTGTTGGAATAATTGTAAGTTATCACAAACGAAACGTTGTATTATGAATGCTGTCTTTCGAGGCCTAACAAGAGGAAGAAGGCTCGTAAAACTCCACTGTGATTTCAACACGGACAGATGGCAGGATCTGCTCAACTTCCAGAGGAACTCTCTTTGAAGTGTCAAACGAACTCTCTTTGAAATATTTCACAAACTCTCTTCCAACTATTTGGTGACCGAGGTCAACGCTGTTTACGACCCGCTGCCCTCTTGAAGTCCCTGTGGTCAGGAGACGGGAGGGGTTATCCATTGTCCTCCAACACCTGCCCCAGCTGGATCCAGGAAGAGCCCAAGCCCGAGAAATCCTCTTCTTGGACTTCAAAGCGACCGAAAACAATGACTGTTTTACATACTCCCCATTCCTGCTGTGACATGTGTTGGTGCGTGAACATTGAACATCTGAATAAATGAGGAGACGAAAACCTTCTTCGTCAGAGCGTGGTGCAGGACTGTACAGAGAGTGCAGTGGCCATGTCTCTCCTCAATATTGAGTCCAAATTGAATTCTGTCTCTGTTTGATTCCTTGCCTTTTGTCTTGTTTAATAGATGTCCTCAGTGTTTGAACGTGACATATATGCTCACGCATTTGTGGACAAAGGGGTGTACCTCGCCCCATCCTTTCTTGTGAAAGATTTTTTGGGAAGCTGTTTTTATACCCAATCATGGCACCCACCTGTTCCCAATTAGCCTGCACACCTGTGGGATGTTCCAAATAAGTGTTTGATGAGCATTCCTCAACTTTATCAGTATTTATTGCCACCTTTCCCAACTTCTTTGTCACGTGTTGCTGGCATCAAATTCTAAAGTTAATGATTATTTGCAACAACAAAAAAATGTTTATTGTGCTTTTCACCTGACCTTCATGTGGAGGTTAGAGCCCAATTACTCCTTTTTTAATATCATTTGTAAACATCTTAAACACCATTCGTATTGACCCCTTCTGCAATAGTTACACAGTCCCAAAAAGAAGGAAGAAAAGCTGCGGTAACACAAAGAAATAGCTTTTACAGACTGAAGTGGCTAATTTCATCATTAACCTAAGGAAGAGGCATACCTAGGTTGTTCATAATGTTAAATTGGCCAATGCCTGCATGTTTAATTCTTTCATTGGACAAATTAAATTGTATCATCTTTGCCGAGCAATAACTTTCTTAACTAGCCTTTCGGCCCATAGGCCTTGTTGCTATGCAACAAGTGTTGATCCAAAATGTGTCTCAATCTGCATTTATGTAATTTATTTCAGTTGCAAGGTTAACTAATATACAAACCCCAATTCCATATGAGTTGGGAAATTGTGTTAGATGTAAATATAAACGGAATACAAATATTTACAAATCATTTCCAACCCATATTCAATTGAATGCACTACAAAGACAAGATATTTGATGTTCAAACTCATAAACTTTTTTTTTTTTTTTTGCAAATAATAATTAACTTAGAATTTCATGGCTGCAACACGTGCCAAAGTAGTTGGGAAAGGGCATGTTCACCACTGTGTTACATGGCCTTTCCTTTTAACAACACTCAGTAAACGTTTGGGAACTGAGAAGACACATTTTTGAAGCTTCTCAGGTGGAATTCTTTCCCATTCTTGCTTGATGTACAGCTTAAGTTGTTCAACTTCTCCGTTGTGGTATTTTAGGCTTCATAATGCGCCACACATTTTCAATGGGAGACAGGTCTGGACTACAGGCAGGCCAGTCTAGTACCCGCACTCTTTTACTATGAAGCCACGTTGATGTAACACGTGGCTTGGCATTGTCTTGCTGAAATAAGCAGGGGCGTCCATGGTAACCTTGCTTGGATGGCAACATATGTTGCTCCAAAACCTGTATGTACCTTTCAGCATTAATGACGCCTTCACAGATGTGTATGTTACCCATGTCTTGGGCACTAATACACCCCCATACCATCACACATGCTGGTTTTTCAACTTTGCGCCTATAACAATCCGGATGGTTCTTTTCCTCTTTGGTCCGGAGGACACGACGTCCACAGTTTCCAAAAACAATTTGAAATGTGGACTCGTCAGACCACAGAACACTTTTCCACTTTGTATCAGTCCATCTTAGATGAGCTCAGGCCCAGCGAAGCCGACGGCGTTTCTGTGTGTTGTTGATAAACGGTTTTCGCCTTGCATAGGAGAGTTTTAACTTGCACTTACAGATGTAGCGACCAACTGTAGTTGCTGACAGTGGGTTTCTGAAGTGTTCCTGAGCCCATGTGGTGATATCCTTTACACACTGATGTCGCTTGTTGATGCAGTACATCCTGAGGGATCGAAGGTCACGGGCTTAGCTGCTTACGTGCAGTGATTTCTCCAGATTCTCTGAACCCTGTGATGATATTACGGAGCGTAGATGGTGAAATCCCTAAATTCCTTGCAATAGCTGGTTGAGAAAGGTTTTTCTTAAACTGTTCAACAATTTGCTCACGCATTTGTTGACAAAGTGGTGACCCTCGCCCCATCCTTGTTTGTGAATGACTGAGCATTTCATGGAATCTACTTTTATACCCAATCATGGCACCCACCTGTTCCCAATTTGCCTGTTTCCCTGTGGGATGTTCCAAATAAGTGTTTGATGAGCATTCCTCAACTTTATCAGTATTTATTGCCACCTTTCCCAACTTCTTTGTCACGTGTTGCTGGCATTAAATTCTAAAGTTAATGATTATTTGCAAAAAAAAAAAAAAAATGTTTATCAGTTTGAACATCAAATATGTTGTCTTTGTAGCATATTCAACTGAATTTGGGTTGAAAATGACTTGCAAATCATTGTATTCCGTTTATATTTACATCTAACACAATTTCCCAACTCATATGGAAACGGGGTTTGTATATTACATAGCGACGGATAATCTGTTGCCTTTATTTTTGTTTTCTTGTTGATTTAAAAAATATCTCTTGAGTCCGGGTGTTGTTGATGCCAAAAAATGCGGAGACGGTTAGCGTTCGGCAAAAAGTCTATCTCTTAATTGTGAGGCAAACACAATAAAGGCAGCAAACAAAAGGCGATGGCGGCAAAATCTAAAAAAACAAAGAAAACCAAAGTACAAAAATAGGGTAGGAAGTAGAGATGCGCGGTTTGCGGACACAACCGCGGAGTCCGCGGATTATCCGCGGGTCGGGCGGTTGAAATAAAAAAAAAATTAGATTTTATCCGCGGGTCGGGTGGGGCGGTTGAAATTTACAAAAATTTGATTTTAAATAGATTCAGGCGGGTGGCAGTTAAACCAATTCGGAAATATATATACATAGTTAAATGTTGTTACCCACATACGAAAAACGAGCAGGCACCTGCAGCATATGCCACAACAGAAGAAGAAAAAAAAAAGAGATGGCAACGCCGGCAGCAAACGTGGTACGTGACAAACTAAAAAAGGGAATACTAAAGACCAGGGGAAAAAAAGGCCAGAAAAGTTCAGCGTGGACTCGTTTTTATGAGGTTGTAAATCAGGATGATAGTAATGCTGGCTACGTGATTTGCAAGAGCTGCGACGCTGTTTATGTCTACGACAGTCACAAAACCGGGACATCTAACATGGTGCATCACATTTGTGCAAAACCCCGAACCTCCACAAACACCCTGAGCATGAGCAGTTTCGTCCGCCGTGATCCCAGAAGAGTGCCACATGATGTTAAAACAAGATAGAACGCAGCTGCCTGCAGCAGTTTGAGTGGCGCGAGCGCGCTTGGAGGTGCAATTTTATGTGCGTCTGGGCCGTGACAGCGTGGCACGCATTGAATGTCTCTGCTGCATTGGATCAGTCTCCTTTCTTTAACAGGCAAAAGCTTTATAACCTCACTAATGCCTTGCATCGTCTGTATTAGATATATAACAACGGGCGGGTGGCGGATGGCGGGCGGGTGCGGTTTTGATTAAATGTTAGTTCGGGTGGATGGCGGATGGTTGACGACTTTTGTGATGCGGTTGCGGATGAAATAATTGCCTATCCGCGCATCTCTAGTAGGAAGATACTGGGCAGACCTGGGAAACCGGGCATGTAAAAAAAAAATAGGACTTTTCTTCCTGCAGGACCACGGAGGACATGGACATACAAAGATCAGTCGCCCACACGGTTCAGTAGTGTGACCTTAATTAATAATTAATAATCAATCATTAGTGTGACCTTCTATTGTTTCCCAAGTGTGCCATCAAAATCACTAATTTTCCCGTCGAAACACTCTTTTTTTTATACATTCTCCAATTAAAATGTTTAAGATCATACAAATTTAGTCAATGGAATATATTTTAATTACCAGCACTTGACTTCAATCTCCTTCATTATATGTCTAATCCCTTTTAAAATGCATCTGCCGCTTCTCGCCTCTACTGTGCGTTGGAAGAAACCCGAGCGTCTTCTTGATCCATCCCAGACATCAATGGCATGTCAAATTGCAGCGCGATTCCACCCCGGCAAAAAAAAAAAAAAAAAAAAAAAACCTCGCAGCTCCCGCTTCTTGATGGATGGGGAGCCACAGAAGTGTTCCCAACAGCAGTCGTAGACAATGGCGCCCAGCGGTTTTCATGCTGGGCCAGGACATCAATCACACATGAACACATTGGGAATGCACACAAAACAGGGATTCTCTATGGTGAGTCACAGATTTGACTTGATTTTACTTGCACTACACACACACACACACACACATTATTGTATTTCATACCTTCTTGAGACCTCCGAAAAATGTCTACCTCTTTAGGACCACCCATTCTAGATATATAACAGTGACGTGCAGTCACTAGAGGCAGGTGGCCTCACCTGCCATCATGGAAAGAAAAAAAATGTAAAAATTTTTTTTTTTAATTAAATTGTTATATGTATCCAGTGATTACTGTAACGTATTATTTTGGGGTCTCCCTATGTCTAGCATTAAAAGATTACAGTTGGTACAAAATGCGGCTGCTAGACTTTTGACAAGAACAAGAAAGTTTGATCATATTACGCCTATACTGTATACATACATACATATATACCTATATACATACCTATACTGGCTCACCTGCACTGGCTTCCTGTGCACTTAAGATGCGACTTTAAGGTTTTACTACTTACGTATAAAATACTACACGGTCTAGCTCCAGCCTATCTTGCCGATTGTATTGTACCATATGTCCCGGCAAGAAATCTGCGTTCAAAGAACTCCGGCTTATTAGTGATTCCCAGAGCCCAAAAAAAGTCTGCGGGCTGTAGAGCGTTTTCTATTGGGGCTCCAGTACTATGGAATGCCCTCCCGGTAACAGTTAGAGATGCTACCTCAGTAGAAACATTTAAGTCCCATCTCAAAACTCATTTGTATACTCTAGCCTTTGAATAGCCCCCCTTTTTTTAGACCAGTTGATCTGCCGTTTCTTTTCTTTTCTCCTCTGCTCCCCCCTATCCCTTGTGGAAGGGGAGACACACAGGTCCGGTGGCCATGGATGGGGTGCTGGCTGTCCGGGGTCGGGACCCGGGGTGGACCGCTCGCCTGTATATCGGTTGGGAACATCTCTGCGCTGCTGACCCGTCTCCGCTCGGGATGGTTTCCTGCTGACCCCACTGTGGACTGGACTCTTACTGTTATGCTGGATCCACTATGGACTGGACTCTCACAATATTATGTTAGACCCACTCGACATCCATTGCATTCGGTCTCCCTAGAGGGGGGGGGGGGGGGGTTACCCACATATGCAGTCCTCTCCAAGGTTTCTCATAGTCATTCACATCGACGTCCCACTGGAGTGAGTTTTTCCTTGCCCTTATGTGGGCTATACCGAGGATGTCGTTGTGGCTTGTGCAGCCCTTTGAGACACTTGTGATTTAGGGCTATATAAATAAACATTGATTGATTGATTGATTATACTATAAAGTTATTTTCCATTTAACTTCACCCGTTTTGGATTATTTTTATTTAAAATCGCTGAATTTTCACATTTGCCGTTCAAATACTGAGAAGAGACGGTGCGGTGAACAGCAGCCAGTTGAGGCACGTCACTCAGTTGTGCCTCAACATGGATTGCGGACTCGGCTAACTGCTGGCCTGCTGTGCAGTGAGACCGTATTGCTATATGAATTATATTATACATTTCCATAGTTTAGTTAGCTGAGGTATATAATGTACAGTGTATTTTGTCAACAACTGTATGTGTGTAACGTATTTCTTGTGCTGAGCGATCATAAAACGGCTGCAAAAGACGCACTGGCTGAGGCTCGCCTCCTGCACCCCCGCCGTAGAATGCACGGCAGCCCCTGACGGGAGTGTTATACCAACTAAAGCCCACACTTAAACTTTCCACGTGCAAGATTGAATCTATTTAAAAAAGTTATTTCATAAGAAGCCAAAAAGTGCAAAAACAATAATGTTCGTGTTGGAGGAGTTGTGAATGACTGCAGGGCCACAACATTAGGTACACCTGCAGACTGCAGGTGTACCTAATTCACAACTCCTCCAACACGAACATTATTGTTTTTGCACTTTTTGGCTTCTTATTAAATAACTTTTGTAACCTATTTTTATGGGCTTTCCTCTTTGTGATGTTAAGTTCCTGTTGTGCGCTGTTATACAGTATATGCCTTGAGCTCTTATTTTGAAGGCGCTAAGAGCGGAAGTGACGACACGTTGGAGTGGAGCGGAGGTTTTTGAAAGAAGGTAAATAAAGTGGTCCTCGTGTAAACTGGAGCCCCAGTGTTTATTATTTTGTAGTTTCATACAGTATAGGCGACATTTATAAACCCTCGGTTACACTTTTTTAAATAGATTCAATCTTGCACGTGGAAAGTTTAAGTGAGGGCTTTAGTTGCGGTGCATGGACTTAATTGATAAGTAAAGGTAAGACCATAATAACGTTTTTTTTTATTAAATGTGCTTTTTTGTGTGCTACAGTTTGTATGTGTAAAGTTAAAGTTAAGTTAAAGTACCAATGATTGTCACACACACACTAGGTGTAATGAAATTTGTCCTCTGCATTTGACCCATCCCCTTGATCACCCCCTGGGAGGTGAGGGGAGCAGTGGGCAGCAGCGGCGCCGCGCCCGGGAATAATTTTTGGTGATTTAATAACCCCCAATTCCAACACTTGATGCTGAGTGCCAAGCAGGGAAGAATGCTGGTATGAGCTTTTAAACATAACCCGTTAACTGCTGCCAATCAAATGCTGAATAAGATACTCTTTAGGGTTCATATGTTTGTAAATCTGACTGTGATGAAGTCAGTGCCTCACCAGCCATCAACCTCACCGCACGTCACTGATATATAAAGATGTGTATTTACAACATGAACAATATATACATACTATGCAAATTGAGTTGGAATTTCACAAGAACAAGGTCACAGTTTCACAAGAAAAACTTAGAATTTTGGCAGTTTTATAAAAAAAAGTCGTCATTTTACTCAACCTAAGTCCAAATTTTACAAGAAAAACTGAACATTTGTGCAATGTCATGATAAAAGTTGGAATTTTACTCGATAACAGTCGCAGTTTTACAAGAAAAGCTTAAAGTTTGCTATCTGCACTAAAGCGAACCAACGAGTGGTTAAAGCGGCGGGGAAAATTACAAGGACAATACTCCCAGAGATGAGTGCCATGTACACAACTCGCTGCCTAAAGCGAGTACACAACATCCTGAAGGACAGATACCACCCAGCACATGGCCTCTTCAACCTGCTACCCTCTGGAAGGAGGTATAGATTATTCGCACCAGGACCACCAGAATGTCTCACAGTCTGTATCCCCAGGCTGTGAGACTGCTGAATGAACAGCCTGCCCCGGAACATCTTATTACCTCACTCTTCACCACCTCAATAATTGTGCTCTGGACATTGCATTGCTGCAACATCAACGTAACACCCATCAGACATCTGTCACACCTGGGTGAAGCCTTGTCTGGGTTTCGTCAGTTGTCATGTTGTCTTGCCATTTCCTGTTTTATTTTGAAAGGTTAACTCTCCCTCTCGTTTCAGGTCACTTGCATCTTGGGAAAACAAAAACTCCATAGCCCACGTTGTGACGTTATGACACCAGGACGAACAACAGAAAATGAAAAGCTTAAATAACACAGACATGATTAACAACAGGTGTGTGACTCGAAACAGGTGCGTGACATGACAGGTGAAAACTAATGGGTTGTTATGGTGACAAACAAGAGTGCATAATGAGTCCAAACATGGAACAGGTGAAACTAATGGGTAACCATGGAAACAAGACAAGGGAGTGAAAAGCCAGAAACTAAAGAGTCAATAACTAAACAAAACATGACTAAAACAAAACATGATTACACAGACATGACAACATCTGACTGTTCCCACCCCCACGTCCCTCTTACCGTGATCTTCCTGACAATGCTAAAATGCTAAAATGTAAACTATTGTCAACCTGCACATCAATGCAGTTTCTATGCCGCTGGACAAAGCTCAAACAAAATCTCGTTGTTCATGTATGACTTAAGTGTTATTATGACAAAGACAATAAAGGAATTGATTGAAGTTTGGGCAATTTTATGAAGAGTCGCAATTTTCCTCGAAAAAAGTCACAATTTTATAAGAAGACTTTAAAATGTTGGCAATATTAAAATAATAATAGGAATTTTACTCTGTAAAATTGCGACAAAAGTCATAATTTTATTTTAAAAAATGTCACTATTTTACAAGAACAACAAAAAAATGGGAAATATTGTGATAAAAGTCAGAATTGTATACGACAAATGTCACCATTTTGCATTAAAAAGTAATAATTCTACGAGAAAATATTGCAACGTTACAGAATCAGAAAGAATATGAGAAATTATTCCCAATTTTATAAGAAAAAAGTTGACTCATCGTGACAAAAAGACTGATTTTTGTAATTCATTTTTTTTGTTTGTAATCGTTTTTTATTCTTCATTATTTACTTCAAGTTATTACAGTATGTCTCTATACACATATTTATTTTATGTATTTTTTTCATTTATTTTGGCCAAAGCGGGCCATTTTGGTTTAAAAAGTAACAATTTTACATTAAAAAAGTTATACTTTTACGAGAAACTATTGCAGCATTACAGAAACAGAAAGAATATGATTAATTGTTCACAATTTTATAAAAAAAAAAAAAAGTCGACACATTGTGAGAAAAAAACTGCTTTTAGTTATTTGTATTTTTTTTTTTTTTTAAATGTTGTATTTGGTTTTAAATCTTCATTATTTACTTCAAGTTATTGCAGTATGTCTCTATATACATATTTATTTTATGTATTTTTTTTCATTAATTTTGGCCAAAGGGGGCACATTTCAATTTCTTACACACACTTGTTATTACATATGTTAGCCAGAGGGGGAGCACTTCAAATTTGTACACACACTTGTTATTTCATATGTTGGCCAGAGAGGGAGCACTATTAAAACCGACACACAGTCAATTTGAAAAATCCCTCCTTTTTGGGACCACCCTCATTTTGATAGATTTCACCACCAGGGGTGCAAATGAGACATTCTCTATTAGATGCAATGGTTTTCTGTATTCCTGACTTTGGAGCAATGTTCACGGACTCTAGTATTTGGCTCTCTATTAGATGCAATAGTTTTCTGTATTCCTGACTTTGGAGCAATGTTCACGGACTCTAGTATTTGGCTCTCTATTAGATGCAATGGTTTTCCGTATTGGGACCATGATTTATGTTCTAACTTGTTCACACCTCCTCATATGGAAGGCGCTTTTTCTTGTTGATGTCTCAAGAAGGGTAGAAATACAAGAACACACACACACACACACACACACACACACACACACACACACACACACACGCACACACACACACAGGCGTGCTGCTAGCGTACTTGAAGAGGTTTTTCTTGAATGTGAGTCTGCAACAGGCACCCCACTGGACCCAGTATGTAACACACAGTGAATAGAGATTGTAAAGATCCAAGATGAAAACGTACCACGACAACGTCAAAGTGATGGTCGTAGTTTTCCATTTAATAAAAAAAAAAAAAAAAAATCATATTGAAATTTTTCAAATGAGTTTTTCAATGGAATTTCCTCTCAGGGATCGAAGGATGTGGATGATAAATGCGTAACATGAGGCAGGAGAGCTTCTGTTGACAGTAGTCATTTCCAGCTAATTATATTATAGTTACTTGTAATTAAATTTCTAACAAAATAACTCTTTAATAAATGCAATTAATTACAAGAAAAAGGTAATTAATGCGTTACTCAAAAAAAAAAATGCAATTGAGAGATATTTCATGAGAGCAGAGTGTGTGTGTGTCTTTTAGAAGGTGGCGCTAAGTTGCCAAGTAATGTGTGACGTCAGCGAGAGCTGTGTTTGGTAGCCTGGCTTCCGTTTGTTCTATTTCCAATTCTTAAATGCAAATCAAAAAATCTACTTTCGGGCCATTTCGTCTATTTTCATTTCTGAAACAAAATTTGGACAACTATTTAATGAGACTTTTTTACAACGACAATAGGACTCCTGCTTAATAAATATGTTAGCGTTATGCTAAAAACATGCTAAACGCAAAGGAAAAGCTAAAATTCTGCTTCCGGTTCAATTTGTCATCACACAGATATATTTGCATTTTTGTGTTTATCTGGAAAAATTTAAATCCATAAAAGGAAAACAGCACAAAATCCAATTTTATGGCAATATTTTAATGAAAAGCAACCGTTTTTTGTTTGTTTTAAAATCTACCATATCTATTAAAAAAATAAAAAAACGGCCCTAATTTTATTTTCGGATTTACGTTTCAGAATTGGAAATAGAATGAACGGAAGGTACACGGATCTGTGTATCTTCCATTCATTCTATTTCCGGTCTGTGTACCTTTCGTTCATTCTATTTCCAATTCTGAAACGCAAATCAAAAAACAAAATTAGGGCCGTTTTTAGATTTGTATTATATATGGCAGATTTTAAAACAAACAAAAAAAAGGGATGACTTTCATTAAAATATTGCCATAAAATTGGATTTTGTGCTGTTTTCCTTTTATGGATTTTTATTTATCCAGATAAGATTGCAAGCTAGTCTGGTGTCAGTGTTTATGTCCAGGAACGACATACTGACAGCCAAGGCCGAACACCGCCGTGACGCAGACATAGCAGAGACAAGGCGATATCACCAGCGTCAATACACTTGCATTTTTTGTATAATCATATATTGTGTCTTGACTGGAGTTGTCGAAATTACCCCCTTCCCTCAGCGACAGCTTCAGTGATGTAAACAGGGACCTCCCAAATAAATAGAGGAAGCACACAGGCTGGACTTATAGAACGTAGTTTGGATCTGTAACTAGAATACAGCCCCAAAGCTCCTCATTGAGACAAATTGAACTCTGCCTGTCAGGTTCAAACACTGATGACATCTATTAAACAAGACAAGAAGCAAAGAATCAAACAGAGGCAGAATTAAATTTTGCTCAATTGAGGACTTGTTTTTGGTCACATTGAAAACAAAAGAAAAAGATGCCTCGGGCTTGGGCTAGTCCTGGATTCAGCTTGAGCAGGTCTTCGATGACAATAGATAGCCCCCTCCCGCATACTTGCCAACCCTTCCGAATTTTCCGGGAGAATCCCGAAATTCAGCGCCTCTCCCGAAAACCTCCCGGGACAAATATTCTCCCGAAAATCTCCCGATTTTCAACCGGAGCTGGAGGCCACGCCCCCTCCAGCTCCATGCGGACCTGAGTGAGGACAGCCTTTTTTTTTAATGACAGGAGGACAACAGGGTGACAAGAACTAAATCATCCAGACAAGAGATAAATTGTATTTTTATGTTTATCTTACCTAAAAATAAATATATTTATTAATTACAAAAAAAAACTAAATACATTTTTACTATATTTTGCTAAAAACATCAAAATTAATTGTTTTTATTTGTATTTTTTCTGACTCCTTATAACATCCAGCCATAGAATTATACATTAAAATAAACATATATGAAATAATTAATTTTAAATGATCATAATAATTTATTTAAAATGACCATATTTAATTATTAAAGTTGTTTATCAACAACTTTAGCATTTTATTCATTACATTTTGAAGCTCTCAGAAGCCAAGTTATGTTATATTCCTTAATATTTATTTATGCAAGTTTGAAGTATCAATTATCTAAACACAGTTTTGTTTGCATATTTTCAGGATATATATATATATATATATATATATATATATATATATATATAGAATACTGAGTTGCATCCCAAGAACACCATACCTACTGTGAAGCATGGGGGTGGAAACATCATGCTTTGGGGCTGTTTTTCTGCTAAGGGGACAGGCCGACTGATCCGTGTTAAGGAAAGAATGAATGGGGCCGTGTATCGTGAGATTTTGAGCCAAAACCTCCTTCCATCAGTGAGAGCTTTGAAGATGAAACGTGGCTGGGTCTCCCAGCATGACAATGATCCCAAACACACCGCCCGGGCAACGAAGGAGTGGCTCCGTAAGAAGCATTTGAAAGTCCTGGAGTGGCCTAGCCAGTCTCCAGACCTCAACCCCATAGAAAATCTGTGGAGGGAGTTGAAAGTCCATGTTGCTCGGCGACAGCCTCAAAACATCACTGCTCTCGAGAAGATCTGCATGGACGAATGGGCCAAAATACCAGCTACTGTGTGTGCAAACCTGGTAAAGACCTATAGTAATCGTTTGACCTCTGTTATTGCCAACAAAGGTTATATTACAAAGAATTGAGTTGAATTTTTGTTATTGACCAAATACTTATTTTCCACCAAATAAATTCTTCAAAATTCCTACAATGTGATTTCCTTAATTTTTTTTCACATTCTGTCTCTCACAGTTGAAGTGTACCTATGATGAAAATAACAGACCTCTGTCATCATTTTAAGTGGGAGAACTTGCACAATCGGTGGCTGACTAAATACTTTTTTGCCCCACTGTATGTATATATATATGTATATGTATATGTATGAAATACTTGACTTGGTGAATTCTAGCTGTCAATATACACCTCCCCTCTTAACCACGCCCGCGCCCACAACCACGCCCCAGTCCCGAAATCGGAGGTCTCAGGGTTGGCAAGTATGCCCTCCCGTCTCCTCCCAATCGTAAACAATGGAATTTTCCAAGCCTTTGCTTGGTGCAATAAAAACACCCTCTTGTCTGTTCATTGGGAACTCAGAAAACGGAAAGCTTTTTGATAATTTACTAACAATTTTTCTGACACTGTCTCTGCATGATTCCTTGCTTCTCGTCTGTATTAATAGACCTGACAATAACTTCAATTTGTTTTGTTGTACGTGTTGCTGCTCGGGGCGAGTTGTCGCCTCACTTGTCAGGACACGGTAGACAATAACACTTTAGATAGAAACAGGCGACTGATATTGATCTTTAGCTTGACCCAAAAGTCACTCACCGGCTTCGCTGCGCTTAAAAGAAATAGACAAGAGTGTGTGTTTTTTGCCTTGATGGTATTCGGTGTTTCATTACTTCAAATACCACACCAGGCACTGTGAAGACACCAAAACAAACAGAACGGAGGCCACACTGTGTGCGCTCGCACTGCTGTGGCATATTGATTTTGGGATAAGGATGCGGAGGGATTATTGTACTGGATGACAATGTTGTGCTTCTACTGTTGCTGTATTACATGTTACAACTATTATTTTGGGACTATCTTACTTATGATCCAATTTAACTACAAAACCCCAAACCCAGTGAAGTTGTCACGTTGTGTAAATGGTAAATAAAAACAGAATACGATGATTTGCAAATCCTTTTCAACTTATATTCAATTGAATAGACTGCAAAGACAAGAGGCTGGTAGAGCGGCCGTGCCAGCAACTTGAGGGTTCCCGGTTCGATTCCCGCTTCCGCCATCCTAGTCACTGTCGTTGTGTCCTTGGGCAAAACACTTTACCCACCTGCTCCCAGTGCCACCCACATTGGTTTATATGCCCATCCATCCATCCATCTTCTTCAGCTTATCCGAGGTCGGGTTGCGGGGGCAGCAGCCTAAGCAGGGAAGCCCAGACTTCCCTCTCCCCAGCCACTTCGTCCAGCTCTTCCTGTGGGACCCCGAGGCGTTCCCAGGCCAGCCGGGAGATATAGTCTTCCCAACGTGTCCTGGGTCTTCCCCGCGGCCTCCTACCGGTCGGACGTGCCCTAAACACCTCCCTAGGGAGGCGTTCGGGTGGCATCCTGACCAGATGCCCGAACCACCTCATCTGGCTCCTCTCGATGTGGAGGAGCAGCGGCTTTACTTTGAGCTTCTCCCGGATGGCAGAGCTTCTCACCCTATCTCTAAGGGAGAGCCCCGCCACCCGGCGGAGGAAACTCATTTCGGCCGCTTGTACCCGTGATCTTGTCCTTTCGGTCATAACCCAAAGCTCATGACCATAGGTGAGGATGGGAACGTAGATCGACCGGTAAATTGAGAGCTTTGCCTTCCGGCTCAGCTCCTTCTTCACCACAACGGATCGATACAGCGTCCGCATTACTGAAGACGCCGCACCGATCCGCCTGTCGATCTCACGATCCACTCTTCCCTCACTCATGAACAAGACTCCGAGGTACTTGAACTCCTCCACTTGGGGCAAGATCTCCTCCCCAACCCGGAGATGGCACTCCACCCTTTTCCGGGCAAGAACCATGGACTCGGACTTGGAGGTGCTGATTCTCATCCCAGTCGCTTCACACTCGGCTGCGAACCGATCCAGCGAGAGCTGAAGATCCTGGCCAGATGAAGCCATCAGGACCACATCATCTGCAAAAAGCAGAGACCTAATCCTGCAGCCACCAAACCAGATCCCCTCAACGCCTTGACTGCGCCTAGAAATTCTGTCCATAAAAGTTATGAACAGAATCGGTGACAAAGGGCAGCCTTGGCGGAGTCCAACCCTCACTGGAAACGTGTCCGACTTACTGCCGGCAATGCGGACCAAGCTCTGGCACTGAGCATACAGGGAGCGGACTGCCACAATCAGACAGTCCGATACCCCATACTCCCTGAGCACTCCCCACAGGACTTCCCGAGGGACACGGTCGAATGCCTTCTCCAAGTCCACAAAACACATGTAGACTGGTTGTGCAAACTCCCATGCACCCTCAAGGACCCTGCCGAGAGTATAGAGCTGGTCCACAGTTCCACGACCAGGACGAAAACCACACTGTTCCTCCTGAATCCGAGGTTCGACTATCCGGCGTAGCCTCCTCTCCAGTACACCTGAATAGACCTTACCGGGAAGGCTGAGGAGTGTGATCCCACGATAGTTAGAACACACCCTCCGGTTCCCCTTCTTAAAGAGAGGAACCACCACCCCGGTCTGCCAATCCAGTGGTACCGCCCCCGATGTCCACGCGATGCTACAGAGTCTTGTCAACCAAGACAGCCCCACAGCATCCAGAGCCTTAAGGAACTCCGGGCGGATCTCATCCACCCCCGGGGCCTTGCCACCGAGGAGCTTTTTAACTACCTCAGCAACCTCAGCCCCAGAAATTGGTTTATATGCAACTTAGATATTGGGTTTCACTATGTAAAAGCGCTTTGAGTCACTGGAGAAAATTGCTATATAAATATAATTCACTTCACAACTGAGAAACTTATTTTTTTTTTGCAAATAATCATTGACTTAGAATTTAATGGCAGCAACACATTGCAATTTTTTTATTTTTTTTTACCACTGTGTTACATGGCCTTTCCTTTTAACAACACTCAGTAAACGTTGAGGAACTGAGGAATACCTACTCAGACATCACATTTCCAGGTGAGATACATGATTTATGATCTAGAATAAACTTCCAGGTAGCAAGGAAGCGAGGAAGCAGCCGGCGGTGTTTCTGGGTGTTGTTGATAAATGTCTTTGGCTTTGTATAGTAGAGTTTTAACTTGCACTTACAGATGTAGCGACAAACTCTAGTTACTGACAGTGGTTTTCTGAAGAGTTCCTGAGCCCATGTGGTGATATCCTTTACACACTGATGTCGCTTTTTGATGCAGTACCGCCTGAGGGATCTAAGGTCCGTAATATCATTGCCAGTGATTTCTCCAGATTCTCTGGACCTTTTAATAATAATAATAATAATAATGATGATACTGAGCCCATGTGGTGACATGTTTTTCTTCATCACTGCAGACTTTATGAGAGCCAACACACATAATAAAACATCACTTACTGTACAAAGTCTGCCGTCATTAGGATGTAGACTGCTGGGATGTTCATATATTCCCACTTAGATGAAGAATGTTTTATAATCCTCGAATGTCTCCTAAACGGTTGTCAAAGTGTACCAACCTGTTGGAATACCTACTCAGACATCGCATTTCCAGGTGAGACTCATGATTTATGATCTAGAATAAACTTCCAGGTAGCAAGGAAGCGAGGAAGCAGCCGGGGGTGTTTCTGGGTGTTGTTGATAAATGGCTTTGGCTTTGCATAGTAGAGTTTTAACTTGCACTTACAGATGTAGCGACAACACATTTTTTAAGCTTTTTAGGTTGGAATTATTTCCCATTTTTGCTTGATGTACAGCTTAAGTTGTTCAACAGTCCTGGGTCTCATTAGGCTTCATAATGCGCCACACATTTTCAATGGGAGACAGGTCTGGACTACAGGCAGGCCAGTCTAGTACCCGCACTCTTTTACTACGAAGCCACGCTGTTGTAACACGTGGCTTGGCATTGTCTTGCTGAAATAAGCAGGGGCGTCCATGATAACGACCAAATTCTGTTGGTACTACCGGGTATTGAATTATGTCAAATCAAACAGTGTCGTATTTTGATATTTTTTGTTTGTTTTTGTTGTGCCTCAAACACGTTGGGGTCAGAAAGATGCAAATTACAATGAAAAAGCTGGTGTGCAATAAGTACAATACCATTTTTATTTTATTTTTTTTATTTTTTATTTAAAAAAAAAAAAAAAAAATGGTATTGTACTTATTGCACACCATGTAAGTACAATACTTACATTATAAACACTTTTAAGGGCACAACAAAATGTTTTATTCTGCTTAAAGGCAAAAACTACTCCCTGACTCGGCAACACACCGTAGCCCCTACTATTGTCCAGCGTCTTGAAATTGCAACTGCATGCAAAGTCTACTATTGTATATTTTATTACTTAGAAATGTAAGAAAACAAGATAACAATACAACACAGTAGGGTTGTCCCGATACCAATATTTTGGTACCGGTACCAAAAGGTATTTCGATACTTGTTTTTAAAAAAAGGAGACCACAACAAAAATCTTAGGGTACATTAAACATATGTTTATTATTGCAATTTAGTCCTTAAATAAAATAGTGAACACACGAGACAATGTTTCTTTTATTAGTAAGTAAACAAACAAACACTCCTAATTAAGCTGTATGCAGTTACATCCATCTATTTTCTACCGCTTGTCCCTTTTGGGGTCGCGGGGGGTGTCCAGGGTTTTTGCTGTGTTCCAGCATTTCGTTTTGTTTCCTTCATAGTCAGTCTAGTCAGAGCACTTCCCTGTTAGTCTCGCTTTTTGTTTGTGCCGGAGCCTATTGTGTCATTTTCCCTTCTATTATTTTGTCAAAAATATTAAGGACAAGTGGTAGAAAATGAATGATTAATCTACTTGTTCATTTACTGTTAATATCTGCTTACTTCCTCTTTTAACATGTTCTATCTACACTTCTGTTAAAATGTAATAATCACTTATTCTTCTGTTGTTTGGATACTTTACATTAGTTTTGGATGATACCACAAATTTGGGTATCAATCCGATACCAAGTAGTTACAGGATCATACGATGGTCATAATGTAAGCCCTCGTGTGTTTGGGTACGTATTTCCTGGGTTTATAAACATAATAAATAAATAAATAAAAAACTAAAAAAGATTTTGTGATGCTAAAAAATATCGATGTAATCATAGTAGTATCGACTAGATACACTTCTGTACTTGGTATCATTACAGTGGATGTTAGGTGTAGATCCACCAATGGCGTTTGTTTACATTTTGACGCCGGTGAGCTACGGTGTGTAGTGAAGCATGTTTAGCTATTCCTCGTCCTGCAGTGATAATGATACTTGTAAGAAACTTACTTTATTTGTCGCCATGGAGGCGAGGATTAGTGATTTAGAAGTAGCTAAAACACTGCCGACTGCGGATGGACTTTAGCCGCTAGCTAGCTCGCCATGTCTTAAAGCACGTCTTCCTGAGGGTGTTTCAGTGTTATAACTTCACCTTTATCTTTACTTTTTAAGCCAAAATGCGTCTGTTCTCCCTTTTCTGTCTACACACTGTGTCTGCTTGTAAGTACTCAGTGATTGTGCGCTGCCGAACATGCTTCTCTGCTTGTAAAACCAGCAATGTTTTTGTGATGACAACGCTGTCATGCTCTTTAAAAAAAAAGGGAGGGGACCAGTACTTTTTAGAGGTGGTATAGTACCGAATATGATTCATTAATATCGCGGTACTTTACCAGTACCGGTATACGGTACAACCCTTCAGCGCAGTTATAATTATCAGCTTACTGTTCAATGCAAATAATAATAAAAATGCTTTATATTCAAACACATTAACATCTACTAACAGATTAACACACACACATATCTTGATTTGTTAATGTTGAGTACGGGTATCGATTCCCAAGTATGAGGAGTTGGTTGCGTACTGATTCAAATGCGAATGGTATCCATCCCAAGACATGATATCATCTTCAAAGCATTGCAATCCTGCGGTGAGCAACTTGGCTTCAACGAGCAGCTTTATTGATTTTTTTTTTTTATTATTTAGTATTGGATCCTGGGATCCAATTTAAAATGTTATACACACATATATATATATAGTCAAGGTTTCTGGGGTCGTACCGTTAGACAGTGCTCACGTATATTCCGCTAGAGCGGAATATACGTTAGGTCAGGTAAAAATACAGAGGCTATTTCATCCCTACAAGCCTGTTTCACAGGTTTCCCTGCACTTCAGGTGATTTTATTGAAGTGTCTGTGGTCGTTACATATATATATATAGGGTACATTACATGGGGGCCTTGTTTCTGTGTTGCCGGCATGATGAGACCAGTTCGTTTGTTTAAAGTGGACATGCTAAGATGGTATATAATAAAAACATTTTATTTCTGTTGTAACAACCACAGACACTTCAATAAAATCCTCTGACGAGCAGGGAAACCTGCGAAACAGGCTTGTAGGGATGAAATAGCCTCTGTAATTTTTCCTGACCTAACGTATATATATATATATATATTGTATATATATATTTTTTTTACTAAAGTAAACAACACCAACATTTTATAGGTTCCATTGGAAAAAATAAATAAATAAATACAATTAAATTAAAAAAAATGTGTGTATATATATATATATATATATATATATATATATATATATATATATATATATATATATATATATATATATATTTTTTTTTTTTTTTTTTTTTTTTTTTTTTTTTTTTCCCCCAATGGAACTTATAAAATGTTGGTGTTGTTTACTTGAGTAAAAAAAAAAAAAAAAAAAATATATATATATATATATATATATATATATATATATATATATATATATATATATATATATATATATATATATATATATACTGTATATATATATTTTTTTTTTTCAATGGAACTTATAAAATGTTCGTGTTTACTTGAGTCGTATTGTAGACTACACGTATCTCTTATATATATATATATATATATATATATATATATATATATATACATATATATATATATATATATATATATATATATATATATATATATATATATATACATATATATATATATATATATATATATATATATATATATATATATATATATATATATATATATATACTGTATATATATATATTTTTTTTTCAATGGAACTTATAAAATGTTCGTGTTTACTTGAGTTGTATTGTAGACTACACGTATCTCTTATGTATATATATATATATATATATATATATATATATATATATATATATATATATATATATATATATATATACATATATACATATATATATATATATATATACATATATATATATATATATATATATATATATATATATATATATATATATATATATATATATATATATATATATATATATATTCATTCATTCATTCATTCATTGTTGATTATTAAAATATACTTGTTAGTAACTATAAACAATAAACCGGGCTTTCTCCTATGCCGCTCCCAGTCTGTGGAACGTTCTCCCTGACCACCTGAGGGCACCACAGACTGTGGATCCTTTTAAAAAAAAGGCTTTAAAAACCCTTCTTTTTTTTTAAAAAAAGGGTCTTTTTATATATATATATATATATATATATATATATATATATATATATATATATATATATATATATATATATATATATATGCATACTAGTTCTAGCTATTTGGCTGTTCTATATTTTATTTGTATTTATTTGTATTACCTTTTTTTTTTTTTTTTTTTTAATACACTGTAGCATTTTGAGGTTGTTTACTCAATGTAAAGTGCATTTTTACAAATAAAATCTATTATTATTATTATTATCATTAACTCCGGCTAGCGCACTTTGTTTGTAGACGACCACAAATCGAGCGGTCCAGGTCTGATGATACGACATCGGGGAGAAAACACAAAGAAAGGAACACAAGTCATGAATAGAAAAGACTCCCCAAGGAGGCTTAAATGGTTCAAAGGTGAACACGTGAAGAAACAGCAATGTTATTGCTGTGTGCTTCAAGCTGCGAAAGCAACTTGAGGATGAAATTAGGCTAGTAGAGAGTGGGGGGAAAAAGAAGTGAGTGTGGGTCAGTCTTCTCTCTACAAAGTCTCCATCCCCCTCTCTGGTACATTCCCTCCAGGGGAGAAGCAATAATAGAGAATAAGTGATGAGGATGTGTGAGGCAGAGGCCGAGGCTGACAAAAAGAATGTGATATCACTGTGACGTTAACATGTAACCATGTGTACTTTAACCATCGATCCGTTAATTAATCAATCAATTTGGCATGGATCTACCACATGTTATCACTGCTTTAGAAGATACACAAACATGCTTGGTATAATGTGAGGGGTGTCTGTGGAGGTTGCCTCCTAGTGGGTGCTGTTGATCACACACTTTCACTTGAGTCCAACGTCCACAAAGCTTTTATTGCTCGTTAACGTTCGTAACACGACTCTTGACTTTTCAGTCTGCCTCATCAAATGTTTGTCCTCTTCCTTCTCTCCAAGCCCTCCGCTACTGATAAGGAAAACAGTTGATTAGACAACTAGCCCCAGCTGGGTAATCTAATCACCTGTCAGCTGTGTTCCGACCACACCCCCACTCCACAGTATAATTCCACACACTCGAACTCATCGTAGTTTGTTTGCATGCACGACTTTCTCCGACGCCGCCACAGAAATACGTGTTTCATGCCACTCCTTCTTTGTCTCGTTTTGACCACCAAATGTTGTATACTGTGCGTGAATGCACAAAGGTGAGCTTTGTTGATGTTATTGACTTGTTGGGGTGCTAATCAGGCATATTTTGATCAAGCTAGTCGATGCTAACATGCTATTTAGGCTAGCTGTATGTACATATTGCATCATTATGCCTCGTTTGTACCATACCATACCATACCAACGTTATTTATAAAGCCCTTTAAAGACAAGCACAGTTGAAAAACAAAGGGCTGTACACCACAAATAAATAGAGGCAAAGGACAGACTAAAAAACAACAACATTTAAAACAGAAATAAAAATACACAATTAAAAAGCAAATATAAATTACCCTAAGAACAGTTTGTTAGATAAAAACAGTTTAAAAGTTAAAAACAGTTCAAAAAGTTAAAAGCTAAAAACAGTTCAAAGTTTCATGCTGTTGTAGGTATATTTGAGCTCATTTAATGTGTCCTCTGTGTATTTAATTTATATTTGTATGTCTCATGACACAATATATGTATGCAATATTGGCTGCATTTCAGACAGTTGTTTGTGTGCCATGTTGTTCCAGACCACAGCAAATGTTACCCAGCTCGCAAAGATTGTAATAAATCCATTAGAAGAAGACAGCCTGCCGTTTCCTTTAACTAAAATGCAGCATTTCTGTCAACGAAGATTTGCATCAGCCTTTGATAGTAGGCTAATATAGCTAATATAGACACTTACATCATGTGTTGCCTTCATTATAACACTTATATAAGACTTTTAAAGTCATTTTGATAGTAGGCTAATATAGCTAATATAGACACTTACATCATGTGTTGCCTTCATAATAACACTTATATAAGACTTTTAAAGTCATTTTGATAGTAGGCTAATATAGACACTTACATCACGTGCCGCCTTCTTTATAACACTTATATAAGACTGTTACAGTCATTTTGATAGTAGGCTAAAAAAGCTAATATAGACACTTACATCATGTGTAGCCTTCATTATAACACTTATATAAGGCTTTTAATTTTTTGCAGCTCCAGACAAATTAGTTATTCGTATTTCAACATTTTGGGTTGCCGGCCCCTGCGTTAGATGGTCAGCCTGGGGGGGGGACTCTCACTATTATGTTAGATCCACTATGGACTGGACTCTCACAATATTATGTTAGATCCACTATGGACTGGACTCTCACACTATTATGTTAGATCCACTATGGACTGGACTCTCACTATTATGTTAGATCCACTATGGACTGGACTCTCACAATATTATGTTAGATACACTATGGACTGGACTCTCACACTATTATGTTAGATCCACTATGGACTGGACTCTCACTATTATGTTAGATCCACTATGGACTGGACTCCCACTATTATGTTAGATCCACTATGGACTGGACTCTCACTATTATGTTAGATCCACTATGGACTGGACTCTCACTATTATGTTAGATCCATTATGGACTGGACTCTCACTATTATGTTAGATCCACTATGGACTGGACTCCCACTATTATGTTAGATCCACTATGGACTGGACTCTCACACTATTATGTTAGATCCACTATGGACTGGACTCTCACTATTATGTTAGATCCACTATGGACTGGACTCTCACTATTATGTTAGATCCACTATGAACTGGACTCTCACTATTATGTTAGATCTACTATGGACTGGACTCTCACACTATTATGTTAGATCCACTATGGACTGGACTCTCACACTATTATGTTAGATCCACTATGGACTGGACTCTCACACTATTATGTTAGATCCACTATGGACTGGACTCTCACACTATTATGTTAGATCCACTATGGACTGGACTCTCACTATTATGTTAGATCCATTAAGGACTGGACTCTCACTATTATGTTAGATCCGCTATGGACTGGACTCTCACACTATTATGTTAGATCCACTATGGACTGGACTCTCACACAATTGTGTTGGATCCACTATGGACTGGACTCTCACTATTATGATAGATCCATTAAGAACTGGACTCTCACTATTATGTTAGATCCGCTATGGACTGGACTCTCACTATTATGTTAGATCCACTATGGACTGGACTCTCACACTATTATGTTAGATCCACTATGGACTGGACTCTCACTATTATGTTAGATCCACTATGGACTGGACTCTCACACTATTATGTTAGATACACTATGGACTGGACTCTCACTATTATGTTAGATCCACTATGGACTGGACTCTCACACTATTATGTTAGATCCACTATGGACTGGACTCTCACTATTATGTTATATCTATTATGGACTGGACTCTCACTATTATGTTAGATCCACTATGGACTGGACTCTCACTATTATGTTAGATCCACTATGGACTGGACTCTCACTATTATGTTAGATCCACTATGGACTGGACTCTCACTATTATGTTAGATCCACTATGGACTGGACTCTCACACTATTATGTTAGATCCACTATGGACTGGACTCTCACACTATTATGTTAGATCCACTATGGACTGGACTCTCACAATATTATGTTAGATCCACTATGGACTGGACTCTCACACTATTATGTTAGATCCACTATGGACTGGACTCTCACAATATTGTGTTTGATCCGCTATGGACTGGACTCTCACTATTATGTTAGATCCACTATGGACTGGACTCTCACTATTATGTTAGATCCACTATGGACTGGACTCTCACTATTATGTTAGATCCACTATGGACTGGACTCTCACTATTATGTTAGATCCACTATGGACTGGACTCTCACACTATTATGTTAGATCCACTATGGACTGGACTCTCACAATATTGTGTTTGATCCGCTATGGACTGGACTCTCACTATTATGTTAGATCCACTATGGACTGGACTCCCACTATTATGTTAGATCCATTGTGGACTGGACTCTCACTATTATGTTAGATCCACTATGAACTGGACTCTCACAATATTATGCTCGACCCACTCGACGTCCATTGCACCGGTTGCCCAGAGGGGGTTCCCCACATCTGCGGTTCCCCACCATGGTTTCTCATTGTCCCATTGGGTTGAGTTTTTCCTTGCCCTGATGTGGGATCTGAGCCGAGGATGTCATTGTGGCTTGTGCAGCCCTTTGAGACACTGGTGATTTAGGGCTATATAAGTAAACATTGATTGATTGATTGAGCCTTAATTCTGCTTTCAAATACCACGTCTGGAAAAAGTAGATGGATCAGCACAAGTGTAAATTAGTTTTTTTTATAGAATAGAACTGTACTTAAAATGGTAAATTAATTGTCACATATTCTTTTACCTGGAGGCACTGGCTTAACCATTTCTAGTTATTGGTATTATTGGTGTTCATTTTCTTTAATGCAGCACTCTGAACGATCCTAAGCATCACTTCTTCTGAGAGCATTCAAAAGCCAATTCGAACAAATCACACAAGTAACGGAATTGTGATTTTTCAACACGATTATATTTATGTGGGGAGGAATGTCGGTGACAAAACATCCTGTCGGATTTCCCAAGTGGCTGCGGGGTTATTTGGTCTCGCCGTGAGAAGTCAAACTGATCAGTGATAACAAAAGCTGGAGGCTCCACGTTGACGGAGCACTCGGAATGACGCACGCACCGGCTGAGCTCACGCTTCCCAGCGGGTGCGATGGTGTTGATGTCTACCACTGTCTACCTACGTCTCCGGTGCAGTCAGAGGTGGAAGTAGGAAGGTTTTAAGAAACAAAAATAAAAAAGATAGCGTAACAGAAAACAATTTTGGAAGCTTTTTCTACTTACAGTCCCACAGATTCACACTGAAAACCAGTTGTGCAAAGTTGACAGGGTTTAATATGTTTTTTGTAGTTTCTTCAATATGTACTTTTGTCGACTTTTCAGTCTCTCCGATCCTCCTCCTCCTCCTGCACCCGGCCGCTCACTGTTAAAGACAGCAGTTGATTAGTTTAACACGTACCACCTGTGCAAACTAATCGTCAGCCAGCTGTGTCTCGCCGTCAGCACATGCCACGCACCCCCGTCTGATGGCGCTCTGTTTTCAGCACCCTGGACAGAGGCGCTGACCTTTACTCCTGCTGATCACAATCCCCTTCCACAAATTTTTTGGGATTTCAAAGCAAATCTCTCAGAGGAAATAATGGTAACAAAGGTATTCACTTAGGTCAGGGGTCGGCAACCTTTACCAGTCAAAGAGCCATTTTGACCACTTTCGCAAATTATAGAAAACAATGGGAGCCGCAATCCGACCTCCATGACACTCCTCATACACTCGGAGCAAATGTAAGATACGTGACAGCAAGGCATACTTTGTCAACAGCCACACAGGTTACACTGACGGTGACCATATAAAACAACTTTAACACTCTTACTAATAATGCGCCACACTTTGAACCAAAACCAAACAAGAATGACAAACACATTTCGGGAGAACATCTGCACCTTAACACAACATAAACACACAAAGTGTGGCGCATTATTAGTAAGAGTGTTAAAGTTGTTTTATATGGCCACCGTCAGTGTAACCTGTGTGGCTGTTGACCAAGTATGCCTTGCTGTCACGTACGTGTGCAAGCAGAAGATGTATGTTGTATAACAAGTGTTGGGCCGGCACGCTGTTAATACAGATTGTAGAGAGCGCCAAATGTTGTACCATCATGGCACGCCCTTATTATAGCTGTAAGGGTGAAAATCGGTGAATAATAATCCCGGGAGTTTTCTGCGAGAGGCACTGAAATCCGGAAGTCTCACGGGAAAATTGGGGGGTTCAGCAAGTAAGCTGCTGAGCCGCATCAGAGTGATCAAAGAGCCGCATGCGGCTCCGGAGCCGCGGGTTGCCGACCCCTGACTTAGGTTCAACTGATTCCCACAGCCATTGCATCATGCAGCTGCTGTCAATATTATGACTAAAGCACGCTCTCTAGGTGTAAAAATAAGTTAACCACAGTTACCGTATTTTCCAGACCATAGGGCGCACCGGATTATAAGGCGCACTGCCGACGAATGGGCTATTTTTGATTTTTTTTTTCATATATAAGGCGCACCGGATTATAAGGTGCATTATTTATTTAGTTTTTTCTACATCGCGGATCTAAAAACAAACAATAACAAAAAAAACAATTAAAGCATTCTCTACATATTTTTGGCCTAAATTAAAGTTAAAGTACCAATGATTGTCACACACACTCTAGGTGTGTCGAAATGATTCTCTGCATTTGATCGATCGCCCTTGATCACCCCCTGGGAGGTGAGGGGAGCAGTGAGCAGCTGCGGTGGCCGCGCCCGGGGATAATTTTTGGTGATTTAACCCCCAATTCCAACCCTTGATGCTGAGTGCCAAGCAGGGAGGTAATGGCTCCCATTTTTTATAGTCTTTGGTAAGACTCTGCCGGGGTTTGAACTCACAACCTACCGATCTCAGGGCGGACACTCTAACCAAGTGTTAAACTACCGTTTTTCCAGACCATAGGGCGCACCGGATTATAAGAACAAGAAAGTTTGATCATATTACGCCTATACTGGCTCACCTGCACTGGCTTCTTGTGCACTTAAGATGTGACTTTAAGGTTTTACTACTTACGTATAAAATACTACACGGTCTAGCTCCATCCTATCTTGTCGATTGTATTGTACCATATGTCCCGGCAAGAAATCTGCGTTCAAAGAACTCCGGCTTATTAGTGATTCCCAGAGCCCAAAAAAAGTCTGCGGGCTATAGAGCGTTTTCTGTTGGGGCTCCAGTACTATGGAATGCCCTCCCGGTAACAATTAGAGATGCTACCTCAGTAGAAGCATTTAAGTCCCATCTTAAAACTCATTTGTATACTCTAGCCTTTAAATAGCCCCCCTGTTAGACCAGTTGATCTGCCGTTTCTTTTCTTTTCTCCTCTGCTCCCCTTTTCCTTGAGGGGGTGGGGGGGCACAGGTCCAGTGGCCATGGATGAAGTGCTGGCTGTCCAGAGTCGGGACCCGGGGTGGACCGCTCGCCTGTGCATCGGCTGGGAACATCTCTGCGCTGCTGACCCATCTCTGCGCTGCTGTCTCTGCTCGGGATGGTGTCCTGCTGGCCCCACTATGGACTGGACTCTTACTATTATGTTGGATCCACTATGGACTGGACTCTCACAATATTATGTCAGACCCACTCGACATCCATTGCTTTCGGTCTCCCCTAGAGGGGGGGGGGGGGGGGGGGGGGGTTACCCACATATGCGGTCCTCTCCAAGGTTTCTCATAGTCATTCACATCAACGTCCCACTGGGGTGAGTTTTTCCTTGCCCGTATGTGGGCTTTGTACCGAGGATGTTGTTGTGGCTTGTGCAGCCCTTTGAGACACTTGTGATTTAGGGCTATATAAATAAACATTGATTGATTGATTGATTGATAAGGCGCACTGCCGATGAATGGTCTATTTTCAATCTTTTTTCGCATATAAGGCGCACTGGATTATAAGGTGCATTAAATAAGTCATATTATTATTTTTTTTTTCTGAATGTAAAAGACTTCCTTGTGGTCTACATAACATGTAATGGTGGTTCTTTGGTCAAAATGTTGCATAGATGATGTTTTACACATCATCTTCAAGTCGCTTTCTGACAGTCGCTTCAGGATGTGCCGTTTTGTGGCCGGTCTTATTTACGTGCCTCCACTTCGACAGCGTCTTCTCCCCGTCATCTTTGTTGTAGCGGTGTAGCGTGCAAGGACGGGAGTGGAAGAAGTGTCAAAAGATGGAGGTAACTGTTTTAATGACATTCACACTTTACTTCAATCAATAGCGGAGCAGCACTGCCTCATCCGCCGGAAATGTGTCCCGTGAAAAGCTGTCCGACCGAAATTCTCTAATAACTAAAGTTCCTTGGGTGAATAATGTAAACGCACTACACCGGTATGTTTTAGCGCTTTCATGGCGAGTTTACTGACAGATATAAGTAAGAACTTTACACTACTTTATATTAGAAATGGCAACAGCGGAGGATGAATGTCACATAACAAGAAGATAGAGAAAAAGAAGAAGCTTATCGACTACAAAGGCGGAGGTGCGCACATTTTCTGGATTAATGCAGATCCCAAATACAGATCAGCAGGTACCGGGGGGTAAGAAAAGTTGCTTTTGCATAATATTGCGAAACAAAACTCCAGATAATGTCTTACCTTATACACATACCATAATAATACTCCTATTTTTAATGCGCCGACAATCCATCGAGCGGTGCGGCTTCATAGCTTACCAAAGTCGTACTAAAACATTTTGATAGATTTTTGAGCGCCGCATGTAATGTTCTATATTTTCAATGGAACATACAAAATGTTGGTGTTGTTTACTTGAGTCATATTGCAGTCTACACGTATCTCTTATGTTTGACTGCCATCTACTGGTCATACTTATCATTACACCATGAAGCGTTTCCGGGTGTTGTTGATAAATGGCTTTTGCTTTGCATAGTAGAGTTTTAACTTGCACTTACAGCTGTAGCGACGTACTATAGTTACTGACAGTGGTTTTAAGTGTTCCTAGGCCCGTGTGGTGATATCCTTTACACACTGATGTCGATTTTTGATGCTGTACCGTCGGAGGGATCGAAGGTCCGTAATTTCATCGCTTACGTGCAGTGATTACTCCAGATTCTCTGAACCTTTTGATGATATTACAGACCGTAGATGGTGAAATCCCTAAATTCCTTGCAATAGCTGGTTGAGAAATGTTGTTCTTAAACTGTTCGACACTTTGCTCACGCATTTGTTGACAAAGTGGTGACCCTCGCCCCATCCTTGTTTGTGAATGACTGAGCATTTCACGGAAGCTGCTTTTATACCCAATCATGGCGCCCACCTGTTCTCATTTAGCCTGTTCACCTGTGGGATGTTCCAAATAAGTGTTTGATGAGCATTCCTCAACCTTCTCAGTCTTTTTTGCCACTTGTGCCAGCTTTTTTGAAACGTGTTGCAGGCATCAAATTCCAAATGAGCTAATATTTGCAAAAAATAACAAAGTTTACCTGTTGGAACGTTAAATATCTTGTCTTTGCAGTCTATTCAATTGAATATAAGTTGAAAAGGATTTGCAAATCATTGTATTCTGTTTTTATTTACCATTTACACAACGTGACAACTTCACTGCTTTTAGTTTTTGTGCATGATTGGCAGCTTTTAAACTGTATTTTATTTCGGAGGCAGATTTCCACTCAAAAAGTGCTGCCATTGTCTCGATGCTGTTGTCATAAATCGTCTGAATTGAACAGTTATAAAAATACTGAGATTTTAAGCACATAATCTTTGACCCTTTGGTGAGCTACGCCAAATCAGACCCCCTTTTATGCCTCAACTAGTGCCAAATTATTCAATAAAACTTAATTAATCCTGGTCTACTGCATAAAAATAAGATTGTGATAGTCACACATAAAATGGAGAAGGCTATAATTTGCACGCATTCTCTACCTTCGTGTGTTTAAAAGTAACATTTCTAGGAATAAAGCTGTTTGCTGGTGCAGTAATGCAAGTTAATTTAGTAGCAAATATAAACTGCTCGTGTTAATTTGTTACTGGAGCAACATAAAAATGATCGTTGCAACAGCAAAACGAGGAAAGACACACACAGGCCTCGAATTTTAAACTTTTTAAGGTCAAGACAAGTGTTGCCTTAAAGGAGGGCTCATATTTTAGGGCACCAAGTCAAACATTATTTTCTTTCAAACTGCTCTTTATTCATTATTAATATAAACTTGTCAGATTGTTGTCATTTAATGATGCCTTTATTTCTACTTTTACATTTTAATAGAAGGATTTTTAATTTTTTTATTATTTATTTATTTGTTTAAGTTATGTACATGTATATGTACATGTAGATGCTTTATCGGGACAGAACCAATACGAGTTTGAGCAGAAATATGTTGTATAAGAAATAACTATACACAATAACACATGCACAAAATTAATAATAATAATAATAATAATAGATTGTATTTGTAAAAAGCACTTTACATTGAGTAAACAACCTCAAAGTGCTACAGTGTATTAAAAAAGAAAAAAAAAGAAAAAGATAATAACAAAATAAATGCAAATAAAAATTAAAGCTGCAAGCAGCGATGGACGAGACCGACTTTGACGGCACATGAAATCCAAACCGGAGCAGTAATTAAAACTCTTTGGTCAACTTTTAATCAAAAGGGTTCAATCTCTCTCCTGTGCTAGTTTGAAGCCAACACAACAAACGCGCTCAGAGGATATAATATTTGAAAAAAGGTGACGGTTTTTAACAAAACTTTTGTTTTGAAGGGGGAATTGCAAACTTTCTGTTGATTTCTGCTGGGGGTTGTCATTTAATGATGCCTTTATTTCTACGTTTACATTTTAATAGAAGGAGATAATTTATTTTTTTTAATTTATTTATTCGTTTAAGTTATGTACATGTATATGTACATGTAGATGCTTTATCGGGACAGAACCATTACGAGTTTGAGCAGAAATATGTTGTATAAGAAATAACTATACACAATAACACATGCACAATAATAATAATAATAATAATAGATTGTATTTGTAAAATGCACTTTACATTGAGTAAACAACCTCAAAGTGCTACAGTGTATTAAAAAAGAAAAAAAAAGAAAAAGATAATAAAAAAATAAATACAAATAAAAATTTAAGCTGCAAGCAGCGATGGACGGGACCGACTTTGACGGCACATAAAATCCAAACCGGAGCAGTAATTAAGACTCTTTGGTCAACTTTTAATCAGAAGGGTTCAATCTCTCTCCTGTGCTAGTTTGAAGCCGACACGACCAACGCGCTCAGAGGAGATAATGTTTGAAAAAAGGTGACGGGTTTTTACAAAACTTTTGTTTTGAAGGGGGAATTGCAAACTTCCTGTTGATTTCTGCTGAGGGTTGTCATTTAATGATGCCTTTATTTCTACGTTTACATTTTAATAGAAGGAGATAAAAAAAATGTATTATTTATGTATTTGTTTAAGTTATGTACATGTATATGTACATGTAGATGCTTTATCGGGACAGAACCATTACGAGTTTGAGCAGAAATATGTTGTATAAGAAATAACTATACACAATAACACATGCACAATAATAATAATAATAATAATAGATTGTATTTGTAAAAAGCACTTTACATTGAGTAAACAACCTCAAAGTGCTACAGTGTATTAAAAAAGAAAAAAAAAAAAGAAAAAGATAATAAAAAAATAAATACAAATAAAAATTTAAGTTGCAAGCATCGATGGACGGGATCGACTTTGACGGCACATAAAATCCAAACCGGAGCAGTAATTAAAACTCTTTGGTCAACTTTTAATCAGAAGGGTTCAATCTCTCTCCTGTGCTAGTTTGAAGCCGAAACGACAAACGCGCTCAGAGGAGATAATATTTGAAAAAAGGTGACGGGTTTTTACAAAACTTTTGTTTTGAAGGGGGAATTGCAAACTTCCTGTTGATTTCTGCTGGGGGTTGTCATTTAATGATGCCTTTATTTCTACGTTTACATTTTAATAGAAGGAGATTAAAAAAAATTATTATTTATTTATTTGTTTAAGTTATGTACATGTATATGTACATGTAGATGCTTTATCGGGACAGAACCAATACAAGTTTGAGCAGAAATATGTTGTATAAGAAATAACTATACACAATAACACATGCACAATAATAATAATAATAATAATAGATTGTATTTGTAAAAAGCACTTTACATTGAGTAAACAACCTCAAAGTGCTACAGTGTATTAAAAAAGAAAAAAAAAGAAAAAGATAATAAAAAATAAATACAAATAAAAATTAAAGCTGCAAGCACCGATGGACGGGACCGACTTTGACGGCACATAAAATCCAAACCGGAGCAGTAATTAAGACTCTTTGGTCAACTTTTAATCAGAACGGTTCAATCTCTCTCCTGTGCTAGTTTGAAGCCGAAACAACAAACGCGCTCAGAGGAGATAATATTTGAAAAAAGGTGACCGGTTTTTACAAAACTTTTGTTTTGAAGGGGGAATTTCAAACTTCCTGTTGATTTCTGCTGGGGGTTGTCATTTAATGATGCCTTTATTTCTACGTTTACATTTTAATAGAAGGAGATAATTTATTTTTTTTAATTTATTTATTCGTTTAAGTTATGTACATGTATATGTACATGTAGATGCTTTATCGGGACAGAACCATTGCGAGTTTGAGCAGAAATATGTTGTATAAGAAATAACTATACACAATAACACATGCACAATAATAATAATAATAATAATAGATTGTATTTGTAAAATGCACTTTACATTGAGTAAACAACCTCAAAGTGCTACAGTGTATTAAAAAAGAAAAAAAAAAAGAAAAAGATAATTAAAAAAATAAATACAAATAAAAATTAAAGCTGCAAGCAGCGATGGACGGGACCGACTTTGACGGCACATAAAATCCAAACCGGAGCAGTAATTAAAACTATTTGGTCAACTTTTAATCAGAAGGGTGCAATCTCTCTCCTGTGCTAGTTTGAAGCCGACACGACAAACGCGCTCAGAGGAGATATTGTTTGAAAAAAGGTGACGGGTTTTTACAAAACATTTGTTTTGAAGGGGGAATTGCAAACTTCCTGTTGATTTCTGCTGGGGGTTGTCATTTAATGATGCCTTTATTTCTACGTTTACATTTTAATAGAAGGAGATAAAAAAAAAATATTATTTATTTATTTGTTTAAGTTATATACATGTATATGTACATGTAGATGCTTTATCGGGACAGAACCATTACGAGTTTGAGCAGAAATATGTTGTATAAGAAATAACTATACACAATAACACATGCACAATAATAATAATAATAATAATAATAGATTGTATTTGTAAAGAGCACTTTACATTGAGTAAACAACCTCAAAGTGCTACAGTGTATTAAAAAAGAAAAAAAAAGAAAAAGATAATAAAAAAATAAATACAAATAAAAATTTAAGTTGCAAGCAGCGATGGACGGGACCGACTTTGACGGCACATAAAATCCAAACCGGAGCAGTAATTAAAACTATTTGGTCAACTTTTAATCAGAAGGGTTCAATCTCTCTCCTGTGCTAGTTTGAAGCCGACACGACAAACGCGCTCAGAGGAGACAATGTTTGAAAAAAGGTGACGGGTTTTTACAAAACTTTTGTTTTGAAGGGGGAATTGCAAACTTTCTGTTGATTTCTGCTGGGGGTTGTCATTTAATGATGCCTTTATTTCTACGTTTACATTTTAATAGAAGGAGATAATTTTTTTTTTGTATTATTTATTTATTTGTTTAAGTTATATACATGTATATGTACATGTAGATGCTTTATCGGGACAGAACCATTACGAGTTTGAGCAGAAATATGTTGTATAAGAAATAACTATACACAATAACACATGCACAATAATAATAATAATAATAATAATAGATTGTATTTGTAAAGAGCACTTTACATTGAGTAAACAACCTCAAAGTGCTACAGTGTATTAAAAAAGAAAAAAAAAGAAAAAGATAATAAAAAAATAAATACAAATAAAAATTTAAGTTGCAAGCATCGATGGATGGGATCGACTTTGACGGCACATAAAATCCAAACCGGAGCAGTAATTAAAACTCTTTGGTCAACTTTTAATCAGAAGGGTTCAATCTCTCTCCTGTGCTAGTTTGAAGCCGAAACAACAAACGCGCTCAGAGGAGATAATATTTGAAAAAAGGTGACGGGTTTTTACAAAACTTTTGTTTTGAAGGGGGAATTGCAAACTTCCTGTTGATTTCTGCTGGGGGTTGTCATTTAATGATGCCTTTATTTCTACGTTTACATTTTAATAGAAGGAGATGAAAAAATGTTTTATTATTTATTTATTTTTTTAAGTTATGTACATGTATATGTACATGTAGATGTTTTATCGGGACAGAACCATTATGAGTTTGAGCAGAAATATGTTGTATAAGAAATAACTATACACAATAACACATGCACAATAATAATAATAATAATAATAATAATAATAATAATAGATTGTATTTGTAAAAAGCACTTTACATTGAGTAAACAACCTCAAAGTGCTACAGTGTATTAAAAAAGAAAAAAAAAAGAAAAAGATAATAAAAAAATAAATACAAATAAAAATTAAAGCTGCAAGCAGAGATGGACGGGACCGACTTTGATGGCACATAAAATCCAAACCAGAGCAGTAATTAAAACTATTTGGTCAACTTTTAATCAGAAAGGTTTAAATCTCTCTCCTGTGCTAGTTTGAAGCCGAAACAACAAACGCGCTCAGAGGAGATAATACTTGAAAAAAGGTGACCGGTTTTTACAAAACTTTTGTTTTGAAGGGGGAATTGCAAACTTTCTGTTGATTTCTGCTGGGGGTTGTCAATATATGAAATGTATGTCTAAGTAAGACCTACATAGAGGTTTTTGTTTCATGTCTCTAAGACATTCATACTGGAGGTTACAGGCAGTTTTGTCTGAGTTTTCTTCCTAGGAGCAGTTGTGTCTGTGTTTTCTTCCGAGGGGGGCGCCAGAGCGCAATTTTAAGTTTTGGGGTTGGGTTTTTTATTAGATCGCAATTTTTACCAGTCCTGATGTGTGTGTCCAGTTTGGTGAGTTTTGAAGCATGTTAAGAGGGTCAAATTACAGCTCAAAGAGGCAAAAGTGACAGTTTTTACTAAACTTTTGTTTTGAAGGGGGAATTGCCAACTTCCTGTTGATTTTTGCTGAAAGATGTTAACGTATGAAATCTAGGTCTAAGTCAGACCTACATAGAGGTTTTTGTTGCATGTCTCTACAACATTCCTACCGGAAGTTACAAGCAGTTTTGTTTGTGTTTTTGCCTAGGGGGCGCTAGAATACAATTTTTAGTTTTGGAGTTTGTTTTTTTATTAGATGGCAATTTTTGTCAGTCCTGATGTGTGTGTCAAGTATGGTGAGTTTTGAAGCATGTTAAAAGGGTCAAATTACAGCTCAAAGAGGCGGCCGGTATAATAATAATAAAACGTTACAATTACAATAGGGTCCTCTGTCCCAAAGGGACATTGCAGTCCCTAACGAGAACAACCAAATAGCTAAAACTAGTATGTATAAATCTCAAAAAAGGCTTTTTAAAAAAGAAAGGTTTTTAAGCCTTTTTAAAAAACATCCACAGTCTGAGGTGCCCTCAGGTGGTCAGGGAGAGCGTTCCACAGACTGGGAGCGGCGGAGCAGAAAGCCCGGTCTCCCATTGGAGGTTGGAGGAGGGCAGCCTGTCCGGAGCGGAGGTGTCGTGTGGAGGATTTGGGGGTGAATAGTTTTCTAGTTAGTAGAACAAAATGATGTGTCACATGAATGGTTTTGGAAGTAATGTAAAACACAAGTAATGTAAAAAAAAACAACATTTACTTTTTGATATCAAAATAAAACACAGAGCAGTTTGGCTAATGAAGATGAAGTCTAATAAACAAGCTTTGTTCTTGTCTTGGTTTCAGTACAACAGTTTGGCCAACAAAAATAATGAGGAGTGACACCTCTCACATCGAATACACAATCTTCACAGCCTGCGTTCAGTTCGATGAGATAACAGAACATTTGAGCCAGTATTGATATTATTTGAACACCGATACAGTTTGCAGTTAAATAAAGGAGGGAACATCCCACCTACTCAGTGACCAAGTGGTTAGAGTGTCCGCCCTGAGATCGGTAGGTTGTGAGTTCAAACCCCGGCCGAGTCATACCAAAGACTATAAAAATGGAACCCATTACCTCCCTGCTTGGCACTCAGCATCAAGGGCTGGAATTGGGGGTTAAATCACCAAAAATGATTCCCGGGCGCAGCCATCGCTGCTGCCCACTGCTCCCCTCACCTCCCAGAGGGTGAACAAGGGGATGGATCAAATGCAGAGGACGGATTTCACCACACCCAGTGTGTGTGGGACAATCATTGGTACTTTAACTTTAAGTACTTTACTTTAAACAAAATAAAGACTCTATAAACAAGTCGTGACAAGGCTCACGACACACCGCCTGCTGCATGTTTCCTCACCTCATTAACTCTCAGTCACAGCAGCTGAAGGACGCTGTATTGATACAAAAAAAGCAACATCAAATAGTTTTTTTTCTCCTTCTTTGTATACTTTTAGTGTGGGGACCAGTGCGTCTGTCTCCAATATTGTCCACACTGGTCTCCATCTAAACACAGCAGTTTGCTCTTAAAAGCACGGCGGGAAGCGAGGGATAATGACGTTAAACCAAGCGCTTGGCTCCGTTAACTCCGAGGGGAAATTTAGTTCGTCCGCCATGAGTATCAAGCCAAACGACGCAAGTGCGCATGCGCCTGACTTTGTGTTGCCTAAAATGCATTAATAAATGACAGTTTTCGGTAATTAAGAAATTAGACCATATACTAACCGTCTGGAATAGAGATGTCCGATATCAGATATTCCGATATTGTCCAACTCTTAATTACCGATTCCGATATCAACCAATACCGATATACACAGTCGTGGAATTAACACATTATTATGCCTAATTTTGTTGTGATGCCCCGCTGGATGCATTAAACAATGTGACAAGGTTTTCCAAAATAAATCAACTCAAGTTATGGAAAAAAAAATGCAATCATGGAACTGCCATATTTATTATTGAAGTCACAAAGTGCATTATTTTTTTTTAACATGCCTCAAAACAGCAGCTTGGAATTTTGGTCATGCTCTCCCTGAGAGAGCATGAGGAGGTTGAGGTGGGCGGGGTCTAGCAGGGGGGGGTGTATATCGTAGCGTCTCGGAAGAGTTAGTGCTGCAAGGGCTTCTGGGTATTTGTTCTGTTGTGTTACGGTGCGGATGTTCTCCCGAAATGTGTTTGTCGTTCTTGTTTGGTGTGGGTTCACAGTGTGGCGCGTATTTGTAACAGTGTTAAAGTTGTTTATACGGCCACCCTCAGTGTGACCTGTATGGCTGTTGACCAAGTATGGGTTGCATTCACTTGTGTGTGTGAAAAGCCGTTATGTGATTGGGCCGGCACGAAAATGCAGTGCCTTAAAGGCACGCCTCCAATATTGTTGTCTGGGTGGAAATCGGGAGAAATTCGGGAGAATGGTTGCCCAGGGAGATTTTCGGGAGGGGCACTGAAATTCGGGAGTCTCCCGGGAAAATGGGGAGGGTTGGCAAGTATGACTGTACTTCTCCCTACGTCCGCGTACCACTCCGTACAGCGGCGTTTTAAAAAGTAATACATTTTACTTTTTGAAACCGATACCGATAATTTCCAATATTACATTTTAAAGCATTTATCGGCCGATAACATCGGCAGCCCGATATTATCGGACATCTCTAGTCTGGAATTTTATCGTTAATCATCATTATACTCCCTTTTTAGACCAGTTGATCTGCCGTTTCTTTTCTTTTCTCCTCTGCTCCCCTCTCCCTTGTGGAGGGGGGGGGGCACAGGTCCGGTAGCCATGGATGAAGTGCTGGCTGTCCAGAGTCGGGACCCGGGGTGGACCGCTCACCTGTGCATCTGTTGGGGACATCTCTGCGCTGCTGACCCGTCTCCGCTCGGGATGGTGTCCTGCTGGCCCCACTATGGACTGGACTCTCACTATTATGTTAGATCCACTATGGAGTGGACTTTCACTATTATGTTGGATCCACTATGGACTGGACTCTCACTATTATGTTAGATCCACTATGGACTGGACTTTCACTATTATGTTGGATCCACTATGGACTGGACTCTCACTATTATGTTAGATCCACTATGGACTGGACTCTCACTATTATGTTAGATCCAATATAGACTGGACTCTCACTATTATGTTAGATCCACTATGGACTGGACTCTCACTATTATGTTAGATCCACTATGGACTGGACTCTCACTATTATGTTAGATCCACTATGGAGTGGACTTTCACTATTATGTTGGATCCACTATGGACTGGACTCTCACTATTATGTTAGATCCACTATGGACTGGACTTTCACTATTATGTTGGATCCACTATGGACTGGACTCTCACTATTATGTTAGATCCACTATGGACTGGACTCTCACTATTATGTTAGATCCAATATAGACTGGACTCTCACTATTATGTTAGATCCACTATGGACTGGACTCTCACTATTATGTTAGATCCACTATGGACTGGACTCTCACTATTATGTTAGATCCACTCTGGACTGGACTCCCACTATTATGTTAGATCCACTATGGACTGGACTCTCACAATATCATGTTAAATCCACTATAGACTGGACCCTCACTATTATGTTAGATCCACTATGGACTGGACTATCACTATTATGTTTGATCCACTATGGACTGGACTATCACTATTATGCTAGATCCACTATGGACTGGACTCTCACTATTATGTTAGATCCACTATTGACTGGACTCTCACTATTATGTTAGATCCACTATGGACTGGACTCTCACACTATTATGTTAGATCCAATATGGACTGGACTCTCACTATTATGTTAGATCCACTATGGACTGGACTCACACTATTATGTTAGATCCACTATGGACTGGACTCTCACTATTATGTTAGATCCACTATGGACTGGACTCTCACTATTATGTTATATCCACTATGGACTGGACCCTCACTATTATGTTAGATCCACTATGGACTGGACTCTCACTATTATGTTAGATCCACTATGGACTGGACTCTCACTATTATGTTAGATCCACTATGGACTGGACTCTCACTATTATGTTAGATCCACTATGGACTGGACTCTCACTATTATGTTAGATCCACTATGGACTGGACTATCACTATTATGTTAGATCCACTATGGACTGGACTCTCACTATTATGTTAGATCCACTATGGACTGGACTCTCACAATATTTTGTTAGATCCACTATGGACTGGACTCTCACACTATTATGTTAGATCCACTATGGACTGGACTCTCACACTATTATGTTAGATCCACTATGGACTGGACTCTCACTATTATGTTAGATCCACTATGGACTGGACTTTCACTATTATATTAGATCCACTATGGACTGGACTCTCACTATTATGTTAGATCCACTATGGACTGGACTCTCACTATTATGTTAGATCCACTATGGACTGGACTCTCACACTATTATGTTAGATCCACTATGGACTGGACTCTCACTATTATGTTAGATCCACTATGGACTGGACTCCCACTATTATGTTAGATCCACTATGGACTGGACTCTCACAATATCATGTTAAATCCACTATAGACTGGACCCTCACTATTATGTTAAATCCACTATGGACTGGACTATCACTATTATGTTAGATCCACTATGGACTGGACTCTCACTATTATGTTAGATCCACTATGGACTAGACTTTTACTATTATGTTAGATCCACTATGGACTGGACTCACACTATTATGTTAGATCCACTATGGACTGGACTCTCACTATTATGTTAGATCCACTATGGACTGGACTCTCACTATTATGTTAGATCCACTATGGACTGGACTCTCGCACTATTATGTTAGATCCACTATGGACTGGACTCTCACTATTATGTTAGATCCACTATGGACTGGACTCTCACACTATTATGTTAGATCCACTATGGACTGGACTCTCACAATATTTTGTTAGATCCACTATGGACTGGACTCTCACACTATTATGTTAAATCCACTATGGACTGGACTCTCACACTATTATGTTAGATCCACTATGGACTGGACTCTCACACTATTATGTTAGATCCACTATGGACTGGACTCTCACTATTATGTTAGATCCACTATGGACTGGACTCTCACACTATTATGTTAAATCCACTATCGACTGGACTCTCACACTATTATGTTAGATCCACTATGGACTGGACTTTCACAATATTATGTTAGATCCACTATGGACTGGCCTTTCACACTATTATGTTAGATCCACTATGGACTGGACTCTCACTATTATGTTAGATCCACTATGGACTGGACTCTCACTATTATGTTAGATCCACTATGGACAGCCCGATATTATCGGACATCTCTAGTCTGGAATTTTATCGTTAATCATCATTATACCGTTTACCGTTACATCCCTCGTCAAGTAAAAAGTAAAAAGTCAAGGGCGGTCACGGCTTTTGCTGCAGTTGCCGTGGTTAAATCCGAGCCCTGCATACATATAAACTGCATACATATATTAATAAATGCACACCGATTGGTGTAAGAACAAAAATAGATATGTTAAAAGGTATTTTTTTTCCATCTGGAAAGGCCCCAAATCACAGATTGACAGAGGGCGATAACATTTTGAGTTGTGGTTGTTAACGAAAGTGATTGTAAATGGCAAATGGTCTGTTTTTATAGAGCACTTTACAATACCTGGAATGATACCCAAAGCGCTTTTACATTGTGCATCATGTTCACCCGTTCAAACCCACCGATGGCGGAAGCTGCCATTCAAGGCGCTAACCACGACCCTTCCGGAGCAAGGGTGAAGTGCCTTTGCCCAAGGACACAAAGGACGTGACTCAGGTGGCAGAAGCTGATTATCATTCTCCTGACACCATATTTAGTGTGCATGAACCATGAATACATATTTCTATGTGTCTTTCATTATTCGGCTGTGCTTTACCACCATTGCAATGTCTTGGGGGTTTCATGTACACTATATGGCCAAAAGTATTTGGCCACCCATCCAAATGATGAGAATCAGGTGTCCTAATCAATCAATCAATCAATCAATCAATCAATCAATCAGTGTTTATTTATAAATAAATCACAAGTGCCTCAAAGGGCTGCACAAGCCACAACGACATCCTCGGTTCAGAGCCCACATAAGGGCAAGGAAAATAGTTTAATGCCCCCACTCCACATCTATTCCATAATTATCATCTCTTAAGACTGACAGAGTTCAATATTTATCACAATGCTTGTTTAACCTATCAAGTCATTTACAGACTGAATCTTAGGCAATGTAGCTTGGTTCCTAGCTACCATCCCCAGCATGCCCACAACACTCGTAACTTAGATCTGATATCAGGTAAACATGGTCTACTGGCTTGTACCGCTCCAATTGTTGTATGCAGGGGACCAAAGATTGGGAACCGGCTTGATGAGAGCCTTAAGATCAGGGGTCCCCAAACTTTTTGACTCCGGGGCCGCATTGGGGTAAAACAATTTGGCTGGGGGCCGCTCTATATATATATATATATATATATATATATATATATATATATATATATATATATATATATATATATATATATATATCCATCCATCCATCTTCTTCCGCTTATCCGAGGTCGGGTCGCGGGGGCAGCAGCTTAAGCAGGGAAGCCCAGACTTCCCTCTCCCCAGCCACTTCGTCCAGCTCCTCCCGGGGGATCCCGAGGCGTTCCCAGGCCAGCCGGGAGAGATAGTCTTCCCAGCGTGTCCTGGGTCTTCCCCGTGGCCTCCTACCAGTCGGACGTGCCCGAAACACCTTCCTAGGGAGCCGTTCGGGTGGCATCCTGACCAGATGCCCGAACCACCTCATCTGGCTCCTCTCGATGTGGAGGAGCAGCGGCTTTACTTTGAGCTCCCCCCGAATGACAGAGCTTCTCACCCTATCTCTAAGGGAGAGCTCCGCCACTCGGCGGAGGAAACTCATTTCGGCCGCTTGTACCCGTGATCTTGTCCTTTCGGTCATGACCCAAAGCTCATGACCATAGGTGAGGATGGGAACGTAGATCGACCGGTAAATCGAGATCTTTGCCTTCCGGCTCAGCTCCTTCTTCACCACAACGGATCGATACAGCGTCCGCATTACTGAAGACGCCGCACCGATCCGCCTGTCGATCTCACGATCCACTCTTCCCTCACTCGTGAACAAGACTCCGAGGTACTTGAACTCCTCCACTTGGGGCAAGATCTCCTCCCCAACCCGGAGATGGCACTCCACCCTTTTCCGGGAGAGAACCATGGACTCGGACTTGGAGGTGCTGATTCCCATCCCAGTCGCTTCACACTCGGCTGCGAACCGATCCAGTGAGAGCTGAAGATCTTGGCCGGAGGAAGCCATCAGGACCACATCATCTGCAAATAGCAGTGACCTAATCCTGCAGCCACCAAACCAGATCTCCTCAACGCCCTGACTGCGCCTATAAATTCTGTCCATAAAGGTTATGAACAGAATCGGTGACAAAGGGCAGCCTTGGCGGAGTCCAACCCTCACTGGAAACGTGTCCGACTTACTGCCGGCAATGCGGACCAAGCTCTGACACTGATCATACAGGGAGCGAACTGCGACAATAAGACAGTCCGTTACTCCATACGCTCTGAGCACTCCCCACAGGACTTCCCGGGGTACACGGTCGAATGCCTTCTCCAAGTCCACAAAGCACATGTAGACTGGTTGGGCAAACTCCCATGCACCCTCAAGGACCCTGCCGAGAGTATAGAGCTGGTCCACAGTTCCACGACCAGGACGAAAACCACACTGTTCCTCCTGAATCCGAGGTTCGACTATCCGGCGTAGCCTCCTCTCCAGTACACCTGAATAGACCTTACCGGGAAGGCTGAGGAGTGTGATCCCACGATAGTTGGAACACACCCTCCGTTTCCCCTTCTTAAAGAGAGGAACCACCACCCCGGTCTGCCAATCCAGAGGTACCGCCCCCGATGTCCACGCGATGTTGCAGAGTCTTGTCAACCAAGACAGCCCCACAACATCCAGAGCCTTAAGGAACTCCGGGCGGATCTCATCCACCCCCGGGGCCTTGCCACCGAGGAGCTTTTTAACTACCTCGGCAACCTCAGCCCCAGAAATAGGAGATCCCACCACAGATTCCCCAGGCCCTGCTTCCTCATAGGAAGACGTGCTGGTAGGATTGAGGAGGTCTTCGAAGTATTCTCTCCACCGATCGACAACATCCGCAGTCGAGGTCAACGGAGCACCATCCCCACCATACACGGTGTTGACACTGCACTGCTTCCCCTTCCTGAGGCGGCGGATGGTGGTCCAGAATTGCTTCGAAGCCGTCCGGAAGTCTTTTTCCATGGCCTCCCCGAACTCCTCCCATGTCCGAGTTTTTGCCTCCGCGACCGCTGAAGCCGCACACCGCTTGGCCTGTCGGTACCTGTCTGCTGCCTCAGGAGTCCTATGAGCCAAAAGAACCCGATAGGACTCCTTCTTCAGCCTGACGGCATCCCTCACCGCCGGCGTCCACCAACGGGTTCTAGGATTACCGCCACGACAGGCATCAACTACCTTGCGGCCACAGCTCCAATCGGCCGCCCCGACAATAGAGGTACGGAACATTGTCCACTCGGACTCAATGTCCAGCACCTCCCTCGTGACATGTTCAAAGTTCTTCCGGAGGTGGGAATTGAAACTCTCTCTGACAGAAGACTCTGCCAGGCGTTCCCAGCAAACCCTCACAATGCGTTTGGGCCTGCCAGGTCTGTCCGGCATCCTCCCCCACCATCGCAGCCAACTCACCACCAGGTGGTGATCGGTAGAAAGCTCCGCCCCTCTCTTCACCCGAGTGTCCAAAACATGAGGCCGCAAATCCGATGACACAACTACAAAGTCGATCATGGAACTGCGGCCTAGGGTGTCCTGGTGCCAAGTGCACATATGGACACCCTTATGTTTGAACATGGTGTTTGTTATCGACAATCTGTGACGAGCACAAAAGTCCAATAACAGAACACTATATAATAATATATATATATATTATATGTAAATGTGTGTGTGTGTGTGTGTATATGTATTTGTAAATGTGTATATGTGTGTGTGTATATATGTATATGTATATGTATATGTCCATGTATATATGTATATGTGTATATATATATATATATATATATATATATATATATATATATATATATATATATATATATATATATATATATATATGTATATGTGTATATATGTTTATATATATGTATATGTGTATATATGTATATATATATATATATATATATATATATATATATATATATATATATATATGTATATGTGTATAAATGTGTATATATGTATATGTGTCTATATGTGTATATATATATATATATATATATATATATATTTATATATATATATATATATATATATATATATATATATATATATATATGTAAATGTGTGTGTGTGTGTGTATATGTATATGTAAATGTGTATATATGTGTGTGTGTGTATATATGTATATGTATATGTATTTGTCCATGTATATATATGTATATGTGTAAATATGTATATGTATATATATATATATATATATATATATATATATATATATATATATATATATATATAGCGTTTTTTGTTTTTTTTGTGCTTGCCACCATGTTTAATCATTCCAAGTATATACTGTCCTCTGGACCCCCTGCCAAAAGCTTCTTCTAGCTTATTTGGGGGACCCTTTCACTTACCAACATCTTTAAATGATATTCACTACTATTGTAATTGTTCTATGGTATTGTGAAATAAACTTGAGTTGAATTGAATTGAATTAATAATATCTATATAACCCAATTCCAAGATGTCAGCATTCTGAATAAAACATGACGTGTTACGAGAGTGTACAGCAGGGTCATACCGTCGGTGCTTCCTTCCAGAAGACAGCCAGCTGACGCAGGTTTCAAGTTTTCGACAGAATAGGCCGATGCCAAAATGGACAAAATTGACAACATCATGCAGGAATTTAAAGCGTAAACCCGTCGTCCTGGAACTGTATTATTATTAAAAAACCTCCGCAGGTGCTGCGTGCTTTAATATGAGAAACTCGCAGATCCTGGGGGCGGCATGTCGCGCGTAAAGTACCAAAAGTTGGAGACACCTGCATGTATATGCATAAGTAGGCACATCATAAACAAGAATATTTTCTTTCATTAGTATTCTGTCAAGTCCAGGCACACTTAGCCCCCCCCCCCTCCTCCTTCATTCCTTTAAAGCCAAGGCAGCTTGGCATGTGCGTGACAGGAAAATAAATGTGTAAACAAGAGAAGAGGTCTCCGCTTGTTTCCATCGCCGATAATTCCTGCAGGTGGCAGTTGCTGAGAGCAAATGATTAGACGTCTGACTCCATAATCCAGCTCAAGCTACATGCAGCACTTTGTACAAAACCCCAAAACCAGTTAAGTTGGCACATTGTGTAAATGGTAGAGATGCGCGGATAGGCAATTATTTCATCCGCAACCGCATCACAAAAGTCGTCAACCATCCGCATCCACCCGAACTAACATTTAATCAAAACCGCACCCGCCCGTTGTTATATATCTAATATAGACGATGCAAGGCATTAGTGAGGTTATAAAGCTTTTGCCTTGTTAAAGAAAGGAGACTGATCCAATGGAGCAGAGACATTCAATGCGTGCCACGCTGTCACGGCCCAGACGCACACTAGTGCGCAATCATCTGGGAGCCGCGCTGAGCGCACCGCACCGGCCTCCAAGCGCGCTCGCGCCACTCAAACTGCTGCAGGCAGCTGCGTTCTATCTTGTTTTAACATCCTGTGGCACTCTTCTGGGATCACGGCGGACGAAACTGCTCATGCTCAGGGTGTTTGTGGAGGTTCGGGGTTTTGCACAAATGTGATGCACCATGTTAGATGTCCCGGTTTTGCGACTGTCGTAGACATAAACAGCGTCGCAGCTCTTGCAAATCACGTAGCCAGCATTACTATCATCCTGATTTACAACCTCATAAAAACGAGTCCACGCTGAACTTTTCTGGCCTTTTTTTCCCCTGGTCTTTAGTATTCCCTTTTTTAGTTTGTCACGTACCACGTTTGCTGCCGGCGTTGCCATCTCTTTTTTTTTTTCTTCTTCTGTTGTGGCATATGCTGCAGGTGCCTGCTCGTTTTTCGTATGTGGGTAACAACATTTAACTATGTATATATATTTCCGAATTGGTTTAACTGCCACCCGCCTGAATCTATTTAAAATCTAATTTTTTTTTATTTCAACCGCCCGACCCGACCCGCGGATAAAATCTAATTTTTTTTTTATTTCAACCGCCCGACCCGCGGATAATCCGCGGACTCCGCGGTTGTGTCCGCAAACCGCGCATCTCTAGTAAATGGTAAATAAAAACAGAATACAATGATTTGCAAATAATTTTCAACTTATATTCAATTGAATAGACTGCAAAGACAAGATATTTAACGTTCGAACAGGTAAACTTTGTTATTTTTTGCAAATATTAGCTCATTTGGAATTTAATACCTGCAACATGTTTCAAAAAAGCTGGCACAAGTGGCAAAAAAGACTGAGAAAGTTGAGGAATGCTCATCAAAACTCTTATTTGGAACATCCCACAGGTGAACAGGCTAATTGGGAACAGGTGGGTGCCATGATTGGGTATAAAAGCAGCTTCCATGAAAAGCTCAGTCGTTCACAAACAAGGATGGGGCGAGGGTCACCACTTTGTCAACAAATGCTTGAGCAAATTGTCCAACAGTTTAAGAACAACATTTCTCAACCAGCTATTGCTGTCATGTCTGTGTGATCATGTTTTGACTTTTTGTGCACTTTTGTTTGTTTTGTCACCATAGCAACCACTAGTTTTCACCTGTCACGTCACGCACCTGTTTCACGTTTTGAGTAACGCACCTGTTTTTACTAATCATGTCTGTGGTATTTAAGTTCATTGTTTTCAGTTTGTCTTGCTGGCGACATCCGGATTCATACCCCTGTCACACTGCTTACCTCTGCGCACTTCATAGTCCATGCCAAGTAAGTTTTTGTTTATTAATGCCACAGTTAGTGTTTTTGTTTAATTGTTCACAGTTTCTGCCTTTGTGCAAGTTATGTGTTTATAGCCAAAAATTTTTACCTCCACTGTGAGCGCCTTTTGTTTGTTTCTTTTTTTGAGTGTTAAAATTAAATATGTCTTCACCTTCACGCCATGTCTGGTCCAAATCATTTGCACCACGGGAGAACAAACCACGCCATAGTCCAAGTCCCGACAATTGCAAGGCATTTAAGGATTTCACCATCTACGCTCCGTAATATCATCAAAAGGTTCAGAGAATTTGGAGAAATCACTGCACGTAAGTGATGATATTACGGACCTTCCATACCTCAGGCGGTACTGCATCAAAAAGTGACATCAGTGTGTAAAGGATATCACCACATGGGCTCAGGAACACTTCAGAAAACCACTGTCAGTAACTACAGTTCGTCGCTACATCTGTAAGTGCAAGTTAAAACTCTACTATGCAAAGCGAAAGCCATTTATCAACAACACCCAGAAACTGGGCCCGAGCTAATCGAAATAATGACTGATGCAAAGTGGAAAAGTGTTCTGTGGTCTGACGATTCCACATTTCAAATTGTTTTTGGAAACTGTGGACGAAAATAGAGGAAAAGAACCATCTGGATTGTTCCAGGCGCAAAGTTGAAAAGCCAGCATCTGTGATGGTATGGGGGTGTTTGATTAGACTGTTACTGTGCACTTACTAGTACTACTGGGTAGAACAGGGTTGATTAGATGTTGATTAGACTGTTACTGTGCACTTACTAGTACTACTGGGTAGGACAGGGCTGATTAGATGTTGATTAGACTGTTACTGTGCACTTACTAGTACTACTGGGTAGAACAGGGTTGATTAGATGTTGATTAGACTGCTACTGTGCACTTACTAGTACTACTGGGTAGGACAGGGTTGATTAGGTGTTGATTAGACTGTTACTGTGCACTTACTAGTACTACTGGGTAGGACAGGGTTGATTAGATGTTGATTAGACTGTTACGGTGCACTTACTAGTACTACTGGGTAGGACAGGGTTGATTAGATGTTGATTAGACTGTTACTGTGCACTTACTAGTACTACTGGGTAGGACAGGGTTGATTAGATGTTGAATAGACTGTTACTGTGCACTTACTAGTACTACTGGGTAGGACAGGGTTGATTAGATGTTGATTAGACTGTTACTGTGCACTTACTAGTACTACTGGGTAGGACAGGGTTGATAAGATGTTGATTAGACTGTTACTGTGCACTTACTAGCACTACTGGGTAGGACAGGGTTGATTAGATGTTAATTAGACTGTTACTGTGCACATACTAGTACTACTGGTAGGACAGGGTTGATTAGATTGTTACTGTGCACTTACTAGTACTACTGGGTAGGACAGGGTTGATTAGATGTTGATTAGACTGTTACTGTGCACTTACTAGTACTACTGGGTAGGACAGGGTTGATTAGATGTTGATTAGACTGTTACTGTGCACTTACTAGTACTACTGGGTAGGACAGGGTTGATTAGATGTTGATTAGACTGTTACTGTGCACCTACTAGTACTACTGGGTAGGACAGGGTTGATTAGATGTTGATTAGACTGTTACTGTGCACTTACTAGTACTACTGGGTAGGACAGGGTTGATTAGATGTCGATTAGACTGTTACTGTGCACTTACTAGTACTACTGGGTAGGACAGGGTTGATTAGATGTTGATTAGACTGTTACTGTGCACTTACTAGTACTACTGGGTAGGACAGGGTTGATTAGATGTTGATTAGACTGTTACTGTGCACTTACTAGTACTACTGGGTAGGACAGGGTTGATTAGATGTTGATTAGACTGTTACTGTGCACTTACTAGTACTACTGGGTAGGACAGGGTTGATTAGATGTTGATTAGACTGTTACTGTGCACTTACTAGTACTACTGGGTAGGACAGGGATGATTAGATGTTGATTAGACTGTGCACCGCTTCCACTTAGCACTATTTAAGAAACATAGGTGGACAATCGGTGTTTATTATCGTTGCTTCCGCCATCGTTTCCTGTTCTGTGCTTTTATTTTTTTAGCTCGGCTTCCTGTTTCGGTGTTGTTTCATGCCATACCTTTACTCCTGGCGTCGAAGGAGGCAGCAGGACACAGCTGTGCGTAATTGTCAATCAGTAGTCTCTATAGCTCTGCGGAGACATCTTTGGTGGTGCCAGTTCATTATTCTAATTCATATTTCAATGTGTCCTGCTTCATTCTAATTACTTTTTTTACGTCGCCAGGTTGTATTCATTTGTAACGCACATTTTTGTTCACACCTTTCATGGTGAGGGTTTTTTTTTCCCCCTGTCATGCTTCCTGTTTGCATGGTCATATTTTGTTTGTTGCTTTGTATCAAAATTAGTCGCTATCAATAAAACACTCGGTTGATCATATCGACCGGCATGACATTGCATCTCAAGGTCACGCCTCACGCTGGGTGAGAGTGAACCGTAACACACTGTCCTAAAGCATTCATTTATAATACTTCTAATACAATTCATGTTATGCGAGTTAGAATGTGTATAAAGGCCGCGTTCACACTGCAGGTCAATTCCGATGTCTTTGCACCACATGCGACTGTCAGGTTCAAACACTGATGACATCTATTAAACAGACAAGAAGCAAGGAATCATGCAGAGACAGAGTTCAATTTAGCTCGTGAGGAGAACGCATGGAGAACGCATGGAGCTGCACACTTAGAATAGAATAGAATAGAAAGTACTTTGAATGAATGATGGGTTCCCACTTCTCTGTGAGCGCTTTGAGTTATCTAACAATAGAAAAACACAATATAAATACTAATCCATTATTATTATTATTATTATTATTTTATTGATCCCAGGGGGAAATTCAGCACCACAGTTCGCTCACAATAGACAATAATAATAAATAATATAATATCCATCCATCCATTTCCTACCGCTTAATCCCTTCGGGGTTCCGGGGGGCGCTGGAGCATACTTGCCAACCCTCCCGGATTTTCCGGGAGACTCCCGAAATTCAGCGCCTCTCCCGAAAACCTCCCGGGACAAATTTTCTCCCGAAAAACTCCCGAAATTCAGGCGGACCTGAGTGACGTGTTGACAACACACAACAACAGTGTCTACCGTAAAGCAGTTCGTCTGCCGTAAACAGCAATGTTGTGACACTTTTAAACAGGACAATACTGCCATCTACTGTACATGCATATGTGACCCACCCATAATGTGTCACATTTTTGTGTTGATTTATTTATTTTATTTTGTGGTTTGAATTCGTTTTTCGAGCTGTCATTACACATTTATCAGTATTCACATTGGTCAGTAGGGGGCAGTAGGGCGTTTCTTCCCAATTGAATGCTATCGCCTGCAGACCGGAAGTATCTTGTCATTCTGATGAGCGCGACCAGTCTGTGAACAATTGAAACGTCCTGTGTGCTTTTTCCGCCTGTACAACAGGTTAGTTTTGGTGAATCAACTCACTGAATAATATCCATGTGATCTTTATAAGTTTAAGTACACATTCTGATGGTGGAGCCTAACTCTAAAGTGTTTGTGAGTTGTAATTTGTAAATGAACACTGAAATTCAAGTATTTATTTTATTTATATATATATATATACCGTATTTTCCGCACTATAAGGCGCACCTAAAAACCACAATTTTTCTCAAAAGCTGACAGTGCGCCTTATAACCCGGTGCGCTTTATTACGATTATATATATATATATATATATATATATATATATATATATATATATATATATATATATATATATATATATATATATATATATATATATATATAGCTAGAATTCACTGAAAGTCAAGTATTTCTTATATATATATATATATATATCTTAACAACGCCCCCAACCACGCCAGCCGCCCCACCCCCGACCACGCCCCCGCCCCCACCCCCCACCCCCCACCTCCCGAAATCGGAGGTCTCAAGGTTGGCAAGTATGCGCTGGAGCCTATCTCAGCTATAATCGAGCGGAAGGCGCGGTACACCCTGGACAAGTCGCCACCTCATCACAGGGCCAACACAGATAGACAGACAACATTCACACTCACATTCACACACTAGGGCCAATTTAGTGTTGCCATATAATATATTATATATATAATATATAATATATGAATAATATAATCACAATCATAGTCACAGTCTCGCCCTACGCTCTAAGGTTCAGCTCCCGCGTCCCTCTATTTATTCAGGAGTTCCACAGTCAACATCACTGAGGCCGCCTCTAAAAGGAGTGGTCACACATATCATGCAAAGCAGGCCCAGTACGCACAATACGTGACGGAATGTGCTGGGGCCTTGTGATTTCGCCTTGTCTCTGCTTCGTCTGCGTGCTGTCGTCTTATCTGCGTTGAGGTCCTTGAAGTCCTTGGCTGTTAGCGGGCTAAAACAAAGTTTTTCCCTTGCACAGATAGGAAAAAATACAGCTTGATCACAATAGCTAATAACTATAGCAACGGACTTTAAGCATACTAAAGTTGTGTGATGATATATATACATGATTATTCTAGCAGCAATCTGTATCAGATTGTTTTGTTAAAATAAAGCCAATAATGCAATTTTTGTGGTCCCCTTTATATAGAGAGGTATGGAAAATTACTGGAAAGTATCGAAATACATGTTGGTACCGGTACTAAAATATTGGTATGGGGACAACACTACATTGCATACATATCCAATTTATTTAAAGAGTCCTGGGAGTTGCACTATTCACACTGATACAGAAGTATTGTTTCCATCTAATGGTGGCATGCGCATAATAACACTTATGTGTGAAATGCGTTGACACAAATGCTGCTAAAAAGCAGCTTTTTTTCATGCACTCTCTGAATCAATCAGAGAGTGTGCAGGTGTACCTACAGTTGTGACCGAGTGAATCTATATAATTGTGGAGGGAGGTGTGGCCAGCGTTGCCTGCAGGAGCGGAGGTCACCGCCTCTGTCCATGGTGCTGAGGACAGAGCGCCATCAGACACAGCTGGACAGGTGATTAGAAGTTTATTTTTGACCGTGTCTGGGGGAGAGAAAAAAAAAATCTGATTTAATCCCAGGAACACCATTCCTACCGTCAAGCATGGTGGTGGTAGAATTATGCTCTGGGCCTGTTTTGCTTCCAATGGAACTGGTGCTTTCAGAGAGTAAACGGGACAATGAAAAAGGAGGATTACCTCATAAATTCTTCAGGACAACCTAAAATCATCAGCCCGGAGGTTGGGTCTTGGGCGCAGTTGGGTGTTCCAACAGGACAATGACCCCAAACACACACCAAAAGTGGTAAAGGAATGGCTAAATCAGGCTAGAATTGAAGTTTTAGAATGGCCTTCCCAAAGTCCTAACTTAAACGTGTGGACAATGCTGAAGAAACAAGTCCATGTCAGAAAACCAACACATTTAGCTGAACTGCACCAATTTTGTCAAGCGGAGTGGTCAAAAATTCAAGCAGAAGCTTGTGGATGGCTACCAAAAGTTGTCGCAGCTTGTTGCGAGGTTTGTTCTCCCAGGATGCAAACGGAGCGTGCAGGTAAGAACATGATTTATTCTCAAAAATAACGCAAAGTACCAAAAACAGAAAACAAGCAAAAGGACTAATGTGCTGATCCTACTCGAAACTAAGCTACTGCTTAGCATGGACTAGAAACAAGCAAAACTTACGTAGACAAGGCTACCACTTAGCATTGACTAGGAGACAAGCAAAACTTACTGTTAAAATAATTGTTTGTAAGTTATCACAAAAAAAACTTTGTGTTGAAATGAGTTCCAGGCAAAAAAGACAAAAGGCTGTCTTTGAAACATACTTAGAAGAAGGCTCGTAAAACTCCACTGTGACTTCAAAGCGGACAGATGGCATGATCTGCCCAATTTCCAGACGAACTCTTTTTGAAGTATTTTACAAACTCTCTTTGAACTATTTTATGGAACTCTTTTTTTTTAACGTGCAGGTAAGAACATGATTTATTCTCAAAAATAACGCAAAGTACCAAAAACAGAAAACAAGCAAAAGGACTAATGTGCTGATCGCCCTCGAAACTAAGCTACCGCTTAGCAGGGACTAGAAACAAGCAAAACTTACGTAGACAAGGCTACCACTTAGCATTGGCTAGGAGACAAGCAAAACTTACTGTTAGAATAATTGTTTGTAAGTTATCACAAAAAAAACTTTGTGTTGAAATGAGTTCCAGGCAAAAAAGACTGTCTTTGAAACGTACCAAGAAGAAGGCTCGTAAAACTCCACTGTGACTTCAAAGCGGACAGATGGCATGATCTGCCCAATTTCCAGACGAACTCTTTTTGAAGTATTTTATAAACTCTCTTTGAACTATTTTACGGAACTCTTTTTTTTAACTATTTTACGACCTCTCCTTTTGAACTGTTCGCTAACCAAAGGCAACGCTGTTTACGACCCACTTCCCTCTGGAAGCAGCTGTGGTCAGGTGGGGGGAGAAAGTCAAATAAAGAAGGAGGAGTGCAATCTTTTGGCAGAGCGTGGGTGACACTGTGAGTCCAAATTGAATTCTGCCTCTGTTTGATTCCTTGCCTCTTGTCTTGTTTAATATATGTCATCAGTGTTTGAACCTGACACTTACGTTGACAGGTCGCATGAAGCAAACAATGACGCCAGGACGACTGACTGGCTTAAATAATGTCTCTAGAACAGTGTTTTTCAACCTTTTTTGAGCCAAGGCACATTTTTTGCGTTGAAAAAATGCGGAGGCACACCCCCAGCAGAAATCATTAAAAAAAAAAACTAAAAGTTTTTGTCGCAATTGTTGGATATGACTTTAAAGCATAACCAAGCATGCATCACTATAGCTCTTGTCTCAAAGTCGGTGTACTGTCACCACCTGTCACATCACACCCTGACTTATTTGGAATTTTTTGATGTTTTATTGTGTTTTAGTTCTGGTCTTGCGCTCCTATTTTGGTGGCTTTTTCTCTTTTTTTGGTATTTTTTGGTTTCATGTCTTCCTTTGAGCGATATTTCATGCATCTATTTTGTTTTAGCAATCGAGAATATTTCAGTTGTTTTCATCCTTCTTTGTGGGGACATTGTTGATTGTCATGTCATGTCGGGATGTACTTTGTGGACGCCGTCTTTAATAATAATAATAATAATAACTGGGATTTATATAGCGCTTTTCTAAGTACCCAAAGTCACTTTACATGTAGAACCCATCAATCATTCACACCTGGTGGTGGTAAGCTACTTTCATAGCCACAGCTGCCCTGGGGTAGACTGACGGAAGCGTGGCTGCAATTTGCGCCAACGGCCCCTCCGACCACCACCTATCATTCATCATTCAGTTCACCGGTGTGAGTGGCACCGGGAGCAAAGGGTGAAGTATCCGGCCCAAGGACACAACGGCAGCGATTTTTTGGATGGTAAGAGGCGGGGAGCGAACCTGCAACCCTCAGGTTTCTGGCACGGTTGCTCTACCCACTACGCCATGCTCTACCCACTACATCTTTGCTCCCACAGTAAGTTTTTGCTGTCATCCAGCATTCTGTTTTTGTTGACTTTGTAGCCAGTTCGGCTTTAGTTTGGTTCTGTCATGTCTGTGTAATCATGTTTTTGTCTTAGTCATGTTTTGTTTAGTTATTGGACTTTTTAGTTTCTGGCTTTTCACTCCCTTGTCTTGTTTCCATGATTACCCATTAGTTTCACCTGTTCCACGTTTGGACTCATTGTGCACTCTTGTTTGTCACCACAGCAACCCATTAGTTTTCACCTGTCACGTCACGCACCTGTTTCACGTTTTGAGTCACGCACCTGTTTTCGTTAATCATGTCTGTAGTATTTAAGTTCATTGTTTTTCAGTTTGTCTTGCTGGTGACATCCCCACATTTATGCTCTGCACATTTCTGACTCTTTTTTTCATGTCCATCGTTCACGCTGCTCCTTTTTGTCCATGCCAAGTAAGTTTTGTTTATTATTGCCACAGTTAGTGTTTTTTTGTTGTTCATAGTTTTTGCCTTTGTGCAAGTGTTTGGTTTCATAGTTTGTTCTCCGCCATTGTGCGCGCCTTTTGTTTACTTCCTTGTTTTGTATTTATAGTGTTTAAATAAAAATGTACTTTCATTCCCGTCTCGCCCGAGCCAACTTTCCGTTGCCTTCTAGAAAAACTAAACCCCAGGACCAAGTCATGACAGGTTCTGAATAGTCTTCCCTAAGCTTCAATGCCTTTTCTTAGGGGCACTCACCTTTTGTTTCTTTTTGGTTTAAGTATTAGACACCTTTTTACCTGCACACTGCCTCCCGCTGTTTCCGACATCTACAAAGCAATTAGCTACCGGCTGCCACCTACTGATATGGAAGAGTATTACACGGTCGCGCTCTAGACAGCACCGACACTCAACAACAACACATCATTTGCAGACTATAGTTACTGGTTTGCAAAAAATATTTCCACTTAACGAGAGTAACAGTGTGGCCAATTAATAGAATATATACGAGCCCTCTAAACCTCATAAATGCTGCGATGATACCCAATGAAAGTCTTAAAAAAAGACACAGCTGTTGCCTCGTGCTTGGCCCTCGGAGCAGGCGGCTTTGCATCTGGTCCAGGCAGCATTTGGCAACCTTGCACGAGCACAAGGTTCGGACGCTGCCAAGGCGGTCGCTTTGCCTACTCGTCCCGTCCCAATCCCAACCGCAGCCCACTTTTAATCAAAAATAGGTCTTCGGCTGAGATGAAATGGAACAGTTTCCTCAGTTTTGTGTGGTTTCAGCATTGCCTAACTCAGGGGGTCAGCAACCCAAAACGTTGAAAGAGACATATTGGACCAAAAATACAAAAAAACTAATCTGTGAGTCGCAAAAAATGAAAAGTATGTAAGTGTTATAATGAAGGCAACACATGATGTAAGTGTCTATATTAGCTGTATTAGCCTACTATCAAAATGACTTTAACAGTCTTATATAAGTGTTACAATGAAGGCAACACATGATGTAAGGGTCTATATTAGACTACTATCAAAATGACTTTAAAGTCTTATATAAGTGTTATAATGAAGACAACACATGATGTAAGTGTCTATATTAGTTATATTAGCCTACTATCAAAATGACTTTAAAAGTCTTATATAAGTGTTGTAATGAAGGCAACACATGACATAAGTGTCTACATTAGCTATAATAGCCTACTATCAAAATTACTTTAAAAGTCTAATATAAGTGTTATAATGAAGGCAACACATGATGTAAGTGTCTATATTAGTTATATTAGCCTACTATCAAAATTACTTTAAAAGTCTTATATAAGTGTTATAATGAAGGCAACACATGATGTAAGTGTCTATATTAGCCTACTATCAAAATGACTTTAAAGTCTTATATAAGTGTTATAATGAAGGCAACACATGATGTAAGTGTCTATATTTATAAATAAAGTTGATTTGATTTGATATGATTTGATATTAGCTATATTAGCCTACTATCAAAATGACTTTAACAGTCTTGTATAAGTGTTCTAATGAAGGCAACACATGATGTAAGTGTATATATTATTTATATTAGCCTAATATCAAAATGACTTTAAAAGTCTTATATAAGTGTTATAATGAAGGCAACACATGACGTAAGTGTCTACATTAGCTATAATAGCCTAATATCAAAATTGACTTTAAAAGTCTTACATACAGTAAGTGTTATAATGAAGGCAACACATGATGTAAGGGTCTATATTAGACTACTATCAAAATGACTTTAAAGTCTTTTATAAGTGTTATAATGAAGGCAACACATGACGTAAGTGTCTATATTAGCTATAATAGCCTACTATGAAAATGACTTTAAGAGTCTTATATAAGTGTTATAATGAAGGCAACACATGATGTAAGTGTCTATATTAGCTATAATAGCCTACTATGAAAATGACTTTAAAAGTCTTATATAAGTGTTATAATGAAGGCAACACATGATGTAAGTGTCTATATTAGCTGTATTAGCCTACTATCAAAATTACTTTAACAGTCTTGTATAAGTGTTACAATGAAGGCGACACATGATGTAAGTGTCTGTATTAGCCTACTATCAAAATGACTTTAAAGTCTTATATAAGTGTTATAATGAAGGCAACACATGATGTAAGTGTCTATATTAGTTATATTGGCCTACTATCAAAATTACTTTAAAAGTATTATATAAGTGTTATAATAAAGACAACACATGATGTAAGTGTCTATATTAGTTATATTAGCCTACTATCAAAATGACTTTAACAGTCTTGTATAAGTGTTATAATGAAGGCGACACATGATGTAAGTGTCTATATTAGTTATATTAGCCAACTATCAAAATGATTTTAAAGTCTTATATAAGTGTTATAATGAAGACAACACATGATGTAAGTGTATATATTAGTTATATTGGCCTACTATCAAAATTACTTTAAAAGTATTATATAAGTGTTATAATGAAGGCAACACATGACTTAAGTGTCTACATTAGCTATATTAGCCTACTATCAAAATGACTTTAAAAGTCTTATATAAGTGTTATAATGAAGGCAACACATGATGTAAGTGTCTATATTAGCTATATTAGCCTACTATCAAAATGACTTTAAAAGTCATATATAAGTGTTATAATGAAGACAACACATGATGTAAGTGTCTATATTAGCTGTATTAGCCTACTATCAAAATGACTTTGAAAGTCTTATATAAGTGTTATAATGAAGACAACACATGATGCAAGTGTCTATATTAGCTATATTAGCCTACTATCAAAATGACTTTAAAAGTCGTATGTAAGTGTTATAATGAAGGCAACACATGATGTAAGTGTCTACATTAGCAATAATAGCCTACTACCAAAATGAATTTAAAAGTCTTACATAAGTGTTATAATGAAGGCAACACATGATGTAAGTGTCTATATTAGCTATATTAGTCTACTATCAAAATGACTTTAAAATCTTATATAACTGTTATAATGAAGACAACACATGATGTAAGTGTCTACATTAGCCTACTATCAAAATTACTATGTGTCCCAGGCTGTCGCAAATTTTTGTTGGCAGAAATAATGAAATGCAATATTTATTCTACACATTTTTACAACATTAGAAACTATTAGTAAATCAGAGGCTACTCAGAGGGTGAGATAACTCCTGGAAATGACCAAAGGTATAGATGTGTGTGTCCAAGTTAAAGGAAACGTACGCTACAGTAAATGAGAGGAAGTGCTTTTTTATATTGTAGCTTTTGCGTGCATTTCGGCATCAGACACGAGGAGGAACATTTTTGAGTTGGCTTAATTGGTAAGTTTGATTCAATTATAATTTAGAAGTACATTTAACAAACTACAAACATTTACAATCTGATAAAGTCAAATATTTAAGTTTATGTACTTAAAAAAATACGTGGCAACTAGGGATGTCCGATAATGGCTTTTTGCCGATATCCGATATTCCGATATAGTCCAACTCTTTAATTACCGATACCGATATCAACCGATATATACAGTCGTGGAATTAACACATTATTATGCCTAATTTGGACAACCAGGTATAGTGAAGATAAGGTACTTTAAAAAAAAAAAAGAAAAAAAAAGAAAATAAGATAAGATAAATAAATTAAAAACATTTTCTTGAATAAAAAAGAAACTAAAACAATATAAAAACAGTTACATTGAAACTAGTAATTAATGAAAATGAGTAAAAATTAACTGTTAAAGGTTAGTACTATTAGTGGACCAGCAGCACGCACAATCATGTGTGCTTACGGACTGTATCCCTTGCAGACTGTATTGATATATATTGATATATAATGTAGGAACCACAATATTAATAACATTAAAAAACAACCCTTTTGTGTGAATGAGTGTAAATGGGGGAGGGAGAGGTTTTTTGGGTTGGTGCACTAATTGTTAGTGTATCTTGTGTTTTTTATGTTGATTTAATAAAAAAAAAATTAAAAAAATTACCAATAATAAAAAAAACGATACCGATAATTTCCGATACTACATTTTAACGCATTTATCGACATCTCTAGTGGCAACTGATTGCCTCACTTTTTTTTTTTTTTAGTTCTGCTTACTTATTCGGGTTTACAGTGCGGATGTTCTTTAAAAAAGCATTTTTTTTTGTTTGTTTATTTTATTTATATTATGATCCGCTGCCCGGATCACAGTCTGTTTAAGTTGTGGCCGTTCCGTGGTCGCCTGCCTCGCCTGCGGCAGCGGCGTTCCATTCGCCGCCGCCATCTGACTCGTCCCCGGTGGATTCGGGGACACGTGGCCTGGCGACACACCACCAAGTCCTCCCTCCGCCCTCCCTTGACTCTTGAACAGTCTCTTAGTTGTTGGGTTTTAGTTTTTCCAGGGGACATCTGGAATCTGTCCTTTAAGGGGGGGGGGGGGTACTGTTATGATCCGCTGCCCGGATCATAGTCTGTTTAAGTTGTGGCCGTTCTGTGGTCGCCCGCCTCGCCTGCGGCAGCGGCCTTCCATTCGCCGCCGCCAGCTGACTCGTCCCCGGTGGATTCGGGGACACGTGGCCTGGCGACACACCACCAAGTCCTCCCTCCGCCCTCCCTTGACTCTTGAACACTCTCTTAGTTGTTGGGTTTTATCGTTTTTCCAGGGGACATCTGGAATCTGTCCTTTAAGGGGTGGGGGGGTACTGTTATGATCCAATGATCATAGTCTGTTTAAGTTTTTCGAGTCACTCGTGTTTTCTGTTAGTTTTGGACTCCTTTAGTTCCTGTTTATGCCCCTCTGAGTTTGTTGCCATGGCTACGTATTAGTTTCACCTGCCTCTTGTGTTCGGGACGCGCACCTGTTTGTAATCAAGACATTATTTATGACTGTCTGGCTTCTTTGTTTGCGTCACGCTACTGTTACGTAAGTTTTGCTTGTCTCCTAGCCCCTGCTAGTGATCTCTAGTCTGTGCTAAGTAGTAGTCTTAGCTTCAGGTGCGATCGGCACCTTGTTCTGTCGGTTTGTTTTCTGTTTTGTACCTCTTTGAGTGTTAATTTACGATTAAATCATGTTCCTACCTGCAAGTCCTGTCGGGAGTTGTCCGTTTGCATCCTGGGAGAACAAACCTCACAGTAAGCTGCAACCCCACCGTAACAATTTATTTATTTTTTTTGTTTGTTTTTGGGTTTTTTTGCAATAAACCCAAATCTTCCTAATGAAGAACACACATAGACATAGACGGTGACTCATTGGAATGGCCGAGTGTGGATGGTGCGAGTGGGCGGCGTATCCCTGAGGCAGCAGGCAAATTACATAACATCAACCTCTGAGCAACCCTGTTTGTTTTCAGTCACAGACGAGTCATTAGGAGCGTGTGTCGACTCGAGAGTTACACCTCGCCGAACTGGCACAACAGAACGGTGTTGCAGACCCCGGGGGTCGGTAGTTCGGACGCAGTTTGCCTGATAAAACGTGAAACATTTAAAAATAATAATAATAAGGCGATAAGTGAATGGCATGGTTAAATTTACACTTTCAAATTGATTTAGTTCAAATAAAAGTTCACTCCAATTAAAAAATATTTTGCATTTTTTGGCAGTGCAAACCCACAGGTGTTACACCTGCACAAAAAAATGTACTGTGATGCCTTTTACAAATTGGGCTTCTAAAATACTAAAATATACTACAAAACCCAAAAGCAGTGAAATTTATCACGTTGTGTAAATGGTAAATAAAACCAGAATACAATGATTTGCAAATCCTTTTCAACTTATATTCAAATGAATATACTGCAAAGACAAGATATTTAACGTTCGAACTGGAAAACGTTGTTATTTTTTGCAAATATTAGCTCACTTGGAAATTCATGCCTGCAACATGTTTCAAAAAAGCTGGCACGAGTGGCAAAAAAGACTCATCAAACACTTATTTGGAACATCCCAGGCTAATTGGGAACAGGTGGGTGCCATGATTGGGTATAAAAGCAGCTTCCATGAAATGCTCAGTCGTTCACAAACAAGGATGGGGCGAGGGTCACCGCTTTGTCAACAAATGCGTGAGCAAATTGTTTAAGAACAACATTTCTCAACCAGCTATTGCAAGGAATTTAGGGATCACCATCTACGGTACGTAATATCATCAAAAACCACTGCACGTAAGCAGCAATGCTGAAAACCAACATTGAATGCCCATGATCTTCAATCCCTCAGGCGGTACTGCATCAAAAAGCGACATCAGTGTGTAAAGGATATCACCACATGGCATACTTGCCAACCCTCCCGGATTTTTCGGGAGACTCCCGAAATTCAGCTCCTCTCCCGAAAACCTCCCAGGACAAATTTTCTCCCGAAAATCTCCCGAAATTCAGGCGGAGCTGGAGGTCGCGCCCCCTCCAGCTCCATGCGGACCTAAGTGACGTGTTTTCCTCTACCGTAAAGCAGTTCGTCTGCCGTAAACAGCAATGTTGTGACACTCTTAAACAGGACAATACTGCCATCTAGTGCATTTGATGAAGGCACTTTTGTGCGTGCCACACAGCAATGCATCATCAGTTTGAAAAATAGTGACAGAAAATAGAACAAGGATGGACAATTCAACCCTTAACTCAACAATGAGTAGATGAGTGTTATGTGTGTATATGTGTAAATAAATGAACACTGAAATTCAAGTATTTCTCTTATTATATATATATATATATATATATATATATATATATATATATATATATATATATATATATATATATATATATATATATATATATATATAATAAAAGAAATATATATTTATAGCTAGAATTCACTGAAAGTCAAGTATTTCTTATATATATATATATATATATACATAAAATACTTGACTTGGGGAATTCTAGCTGTAAATATACTCTTCCCCTCTTAACCACGCCCCCAACCACGCCCCCAACCACGCCCCCCCACCCCCCACCTCCTGTAATCGGAGGTCTCAAGGTTGGCAAGTATGCCACATGGGCTCAGTAACACTTCAGAAAACCACTGTCAGTAACTACAGTTGGTCGCTACATCTGTAAGTGCAAATTAAAACTCTACTATGCAAAGCCAAAGCCATTTATCAACAACACCCAGAAACGCTGTTGGCTTCGCTGGGCCCGAACTCATCTAAGATGGACCGATGCAAAGTGGAAAAGTTTTCTGTGGTCTGACAAGTCTACATTTCAAAGTGTTTTTGGAAACTGTGGACGTCGTGTCCTCCGGACCAAAGAGGAAAAGAACCATCCGGATTGTTATAGGCGCAAAGTTGAAAAGCCAGCATCTGTGATGGTATGGGGGTGTATTAGTGCCCAATCATTGGTACTTTAACTTTAACTTAAGTTAGAGATTGATATTTTTGTTTCCTCCTTTTCGCCCAGTTGTTAGCGTTTGTATCGGAGGTAAA
>NC_084569.2:8154958-8239958 GCF_033978685.3 Nerophis lumbriciformis
GACGGCTGCGTTGACCCTGGATCTCAGGAAACAGAGTGGACCGACACCAGCAGATGACATGGCACCCCAAACCATCACTGATGGTGGAAACTTTACACTAGACTTCAGGCAACGTGGATCCTGTGCCTCTCCTGTCTTCCTCCAGACTCTGGGACCTCGATTTCCAAAGGAAATGCAAAATTTGCATGGTTGGGTGATGGTTTGGGGTGCCATGTCATCTGCTGGTGTCGGTCCACTCTGTTTCCTGAGATCCAGGGTCAACGCAGCCGTCTACCAGCAAGTTTTAGAGCACTTCATGCTTCCTGCTGCTGACCTGCTCAGTTGCCCAACATTTCTAAAAATCCCTTTTTTGTATTAGCCTTAAGTATTATTCTAATTTTGTGACACACGGAATTTTGGATTTAAATGAAATAAACATTTGAATGCATCAGTCTGTGTGCAATGAATAAATATAATGTACAAGTTACACCTTTTGAATGCAATTACTGAAATAAATCAAGTTTTTCAAAATATTCTAATTTACTGGCTTTTACCTGTATATATATATATTAGAGATGCGCGGATAGGCAATTATTTCATCCGCAACCGCATCAGAAAGTTGTCAACCATCCGCAATCCACCCGATCTAACATTTGATCAGAACCGCATCCGCCCGCCATCCGCCCGTTGTTATATATCTAATATAGACGATGCAAGGCATTAGTGAGGTTATAAAGCTTTTGCCTGTTAAAGAAAGGAGACTGATCCAATGCAGCACAGACATTCGCGTGCCACGCTGTCACGACCCAGACGCACACCAGTGCGCAATCATATGGGAGCCGCGCTGAGCGCACCTCCAAGCGCGTCTCGATGCCGGCGACGGCCGGGTATAGGCCCGACGCGCCAGCGCCATCCATTTTCAGGGCTAGTTGATTCGGCAGGTGGGTTGTTACACACTCCTTAGCGGGTTCCAACTTCCATGGCCACCGTCCTAGCTGCTGTCTATATCAACCAGGGTGAGCCCCACCCCTTTCGTGAGCGCACTGCGCGCGGAGTGACCCCTGTTACGCGCCCCCGGCAACAGGGGTGGCGGGCAGGTAAGCTGCGCGGGCGGAGCGCGCGGAGTTACCCCTGTTACGAGCCCCCGGCCACGGGGGTGGCGGGCAGGTAAGTTGCTTACCTGCTGCGCGTGACGCCAGCCGCGGCGAAGGCGGACGAGGCGGGGTGTCGGTGCGGTGGGCGCGGTGGTGACCCTGGACGTGCGTCGGGCCCTTCTCGCGGATCGCCTCAGCTACGGCTCCCGGTGGGGCCCTCTCGGGGGAAGGGGCCTCGGTCCCGGACCCCGGCGAGGCGTCGGGGGCCTTCTCCGCTCCGTAAAAGTGTCCATCTCTTTTTTTTATTTTCTTCTGTTGTGGCATATGCTGCAGGTGCCTGCTCGTTTTTCGTATGTGGGTAACAACATTTAACTATGTATATATATTTCCCAATTGGTTTAACTGCCACCCGCCTGAATCTATTTAAAATCTTTTTTTTTTTTTTTTCAACCGCCCGACCCAACCCGACCCGACCCGCGGATAAAATCTAATTTTTTTAAATTTCATCCGCCCGATCCGCGGATAATCCGCGGACTCCGCGGTTGTGCCCGCAAACCGCGCATCTCTTATATAGATATCTACATCCTGAAAATATGCAAACAAACTGTGTTTAGATAATTGATACCTCAAACTTGCATGAATAAATATTAAGGAATATAACATAACTTGGCTTCTGAGAGTTTCAAAATGTAATGAATAAAATGCCAAAGTTGTTGACAAACAAGCAATTTTTTAAATAATTAAATATGGTCATTTTAAATGAATTATTATGATAATTTAAAATCAATTATTTCAAATATGTTTATTTTAATGTATATTTATATGGCTGGATGTAATAAGGAGTCACGAAAGAATACAAATAAAAATACAATTAATTAGTGAAAATTTATTTAGTTTTTTGTTTTTTTTAATTAATAAATATATTTATTTTTAGGTAAAATAAACATAATACTACAATTTATCTCTAGTCTGGATGATTTAGTTCTTGTCACCCTGTTGTCCTCCCGTCGTGAAAAAAGGCTGTCCTCACTCAGGTCCGCATGGAGCTGGAGGGGGCGTGGCTTCCAGCTCCGGCTGAAAATCGGGAGATTTTCGGGAGAATATTTGTCCCGGGAGGTTTTCGGGAGAGGCGCTGAATTTCGGGAGTCTCCCGGAAAATTCGGGAGGGTTGGCAAGTATGGCGGGGGCCCCTTCCTCTTCCAACATGACCATGGTCCATAAAGACATGGATGACAGAGTCTGGTGTGGATGAACTTGACTGGCCTGCACAGAGTCCTGACCAGAACTCGATTGAAAAAAAAAAAAATGTAAAAAAATGTTTTTATTTTTTTTCCGCGGGCCGAGCTTTTTCCAAAACAATAAAAACTAAAAATCAAACAAGATAAAAGAAAAAAAAAAAAGAATAAAATGTTGAGTCACGACTTGTCACGCTGTGATCATGCAAATTTAGGAAAGACCAGAACTTTCTTGTCCAACGTGTGAGAGACAACTTTAAAAAGCTCTTGATATTGTATATGTATGTTTAGAATGCTCAAAAAAATATGTGACAGAAAGCCTTTTTTCAATGCTATTTCTCCATTTTTTTTTACTCCAACTCAATAATTTTGTAGATTCCTCGCAACTTTTTTTTGCCTTGCACTGATTTTTTTTTTTTTAACTTTTGATGGAGAAGTCAGGCAAGGAGAAGTGTTCAATCCCCGCTGACTTCTTAACCCTGTGCGAAAAAGACTGAAGGGGATTAAAGTGGTAAAGATACTTCACCCCAGAGCTCACCAGTTGCAGCATGAAAGGGAAATAACTTCCTCCCTTCAACTTTGAAGTGAGCGATGTCATCTCCGCTCCGTCAGTGCTCCTGGTGCTGAGGAGAGAAAGGATGTTAGAAAAAGAGATACGGTTGCCGTGGTGACAGTCTGTCCCTTTTCCTTTTTTTTTTCCCAAGGGGACCTGTCACATTGTTCCTTCACCAAAGCTTTTCCTGGCCTTTTGCTCCCGAACTACTGACAGCGTGCATGCAGACTGGCTGACATTTCGCTCGCAGGTCTTGCCGATAGGAGATGGCCGACCTGATGGGGCGACATTACGCCGCGTTAAAAGAGCATCGTAGGGTTCCGGGAAAGAGAAGATGTGTAAATGGTAAATAAAAACAGAATAAAATGATTTGCTAATCCTTTTCAACCTATATTCAATTGAATAGACTGCAAAGACAAGATATTTAAAACTTTATTTTTTTGCAAATATTAGCTTGCCTGCGACGTGTTTCAAAAAAGCTGGCACAAGTGGCAAAAAAGACTGAGCACGTTGAGGAATGCTCACCAAACACTTATTTGGAACATCCCACAGGTGAGCAGGCTCATTGGGAACAGGCGGGTGCCATGATTGGGGACTGTGGAACGCTCTCCCTGACCACCTGAGGGCACCACAGACTGTGGATGCTTTTTAAAAAAGGCTTAAAACCCCTTCTTTTTAAAAAAGCCTTTTTTTTTTTTAGATAAATGCATACTAGTTCTAGCTATTTGGCTGTTCTAGTTTTTATTTTATTTTATTTTTTTATTATCTTTTTATTTATTTATTTTGTATTTTTGTTAATACACTGTAGGTTGTTTACTCAATGTAAACAACGCAACAAATAAAATCTATTATTATTATTATTAAAAGCAGCTTCCATGGAATGCTCATGGAATGTTTTAAAAAAAAAGCTGGCACAAGTGGCAAAAAAGACTGAGAACGTTGAGGAATGCTCACCAAACACTTTTTTGGAACATCCCACAGGTGAACAGGTTAATTGGGAACAGGCGGGTGCCATGATTGGGTACTGTGGAACACTCTCCCTGACCACCCGAGGGCACCACAGACTGTGGATGCTTTTTAAAAAAAAAAAAAAGGCTTAAAAACCCTTCTTTTTAAAAAAAAAAGCCTTTTTTTTTTTTTTTTTTAGATAAATGCATACTAGTTCTAGCTCTTTGGCTGTTCTAGTTTTTATTTTTATTTATTTTTTTATTATCTTTTTATTTTTATTTTTTTTATTTTTGTTAATACACTGTAGGTTTTTTTTTTTTTAGATAAATGCATACTAGTTCTAGCTATTTGGCTGTTCTAGTTTTTATTTTTATTTATTTTTTATTATCTTTTTATTTTATTTTATTTTTTTTTTGTTAATACACTGTAGGTTGTTTACTCAATGTAAACAACGTAACAAATAAAATCTATTATTATTATTATTAAATGCAGCTTCCATGGAATGCTCATGGAATGTTTAAAAAAAAAAGCGGGCACAAGTGGCAAAAAAGACTGAGAACGTTGAGGAATGCTCACCAAACACTTTTTTGGAACATCCCACAGGTGAACAGGTTAATTGGGAACAGGCGGGTGCCATGATTGGGAACTGTGGAACGCTCTCCCTGACCACCTGAGGGCACCACAGACTGTGGATGCTTTTTTTTTTTTTAAAAAGGCTTAAAAACCCTTCTTTTTAAAAAAAGCCTTTTTTTTTTTTTTTTTAGATAAATGCATACTAGTTCTAGCGATTTGGTTGTTCTAGTTTTTATTTGTATTTATTTTTTATTATCTTTTTTTTTGTTGTTTTTTTTTTTTTGTTAATACACTGTAGGTTGTTTACTCAATGTAAACAACGTAACAAATAAAATCTATTATTATTATTATTAAAAGCAGCTTCCATGGAATGCTCATGGAATGTTTCAAAAAAAGCTGGCACAAGTGGCAAAAAAGACTGAGAACGTTGAGGAATGCTCACCAAACACTTATTTGGAACATCCCACAGGTGAGCAGGCTCATTGGGAACAGGCGGGTGCCATGATTGGGTACTGTGGAACGCTCTCCCTGACCACCTGAGGGCACCACAGACTGTGTATGCTTTTAAAAAAAGGCTTGAAAACCCTTCTTTTTAAAAAAGCCTTTTTTTTTTTTTAGATAAATGCATACTAGTTCTAGCTATTTGGCTGTTCTAGTTTTTATTTTTATTTATTTTTTATTATCTTTTTATTTTTATTTTTTTTTATTTTTGTTAATACACTGTAGGTTGTTTACTCAATGTAAACAACGTAACAAATAAAATCTATTATTATTATTATTAAAAGCAGCTTCCATGGAATGCTCATGGAATGTTTCAAAAAAAGCTGGCACAAGTGGCAAAAAAGACTGAGAATGTTGAGGAATGCTCACCAAACACTTTTTTGGAACATCCCACAGGTGAACAGGCTGATTGGGAACAGGTGGGTGCCATGATTGGGTACTGTGGAACACTCTCCCTGACCACCTGAGGGCACCACAGACTGTGGATGCTTTTAAAAAAAAAAGGCTTAAAAACCCTTCTTTTTAAAAAAGCCTTTTTTTTTTTTTTTTAGATAAATGCATACTAGTTCTAGCGATTTGGTTGTTCTAGTTTTTATTTTTATTTATTTTTTATTATCTTTTTATTTTTATTTTTTTTAGTTTTGTTAATACACTGTAGGTTGTTTACTCAATGTAAACAACGTAACAAATAAAATCTATTATTATTATTATTAAAAGCAGCTTCCATGGAATGCTCATGGAATGTTTCAAAAAAAGCTGGCACAAGTGGCAAAAAAGACTGAGCACGTTGAGGAATGCTCACCAAACACTTATTTGGAACATCCCACAGGTGAGCAGGCTCATTGGGAACAAGCGGGTGCCATGATTGGGAACTGTGGAACGCTCTCCCTGACCACCTGAGGGCACCACAGACTGTGGATGCTTTTTAAAAAAAAAAAAAAAAGGCTTAAAAACCCTTCTTTTTAAAATAGCCTTTTTTTTTTTGATAAATGCATACTAGTTCTAGCTATTTGGCTGTTCTAGTTTTTATTTTATTTTTTTTTTTATTATCTTTTATTTGTATTATTTTTATTTTTGTTAATACACTGTAGGTTGTTTACTCAATGTAAACAACGTAACAAATAAAATCTATTATTATTATTATTAAAAGCAGCTTCCATGGAATGCTCATGGAATGTTTCAAAAAAAGCTGGCACAAGTGGCAAAAAAGACTGAGAGCGTTGAGAAATGCTCACCAAACACTTTTTTGGAACATCCCACAGGTGAACAGGCTAATTGAGAACAGGCGGGTGCCATGATTGGGTACTGTGGAACACTCTCCCTGACCACCTGAGGGCACCACAGACTGTGGATGCTTTTAAAAAAAGGCTTAAAAATCCTTCTTTTTAAAAAAGCCTTTTTTTTTTTTAGATAAATGCATACTAGTTCTAGCTATTTGGCTGTTCTAGTTTGTATTTTTATTTATTTGTTATTATCTTTTTATTTTTGTTAATACACTGTAGGTTGTTTACTCAATGTAAACAACGTAACAAATAAAATCTATTTTTATTATTATTAAAAGCACCTTCCATGGAATGCTCAGTCGTTCACAAACAAGGATGGGGTGAGGGTCACCACTTTGTCAACAAATGCGTGAGCAAATTGTCCAACAGTTTAAGGACAACATTTCTCAACCAGCTATTGCAAGGAATTTAGGGATTTCATCATCTACGGTTTGTAATATCATCAAAATGTTCAGAGAATCTGGAGAAATCACTCCACGTAAGCGATGATATTACGGACCTTCGATCCCTCAGGCCGTACTGCATCAAAAAGTGACATCAGTTTGTAAAGGATATCACCACGATGGGCTCAGCAACACTTCAGAAAGCCACTGTCAGTAACTACAGTCGGCCGCTACATCTGTAAGTGCAAGTTAAAACTCTACTATGCAAAGCCAAAGCCATTTATCAACAACACCCAGAAATGCCACCCCTTTTTAGACATGATGTAAAGAAAAAAATACATAATGTATCATGTTGTAACTAGTTACATGTTTGATGTAAACTTCAGCCAAGCAAATAAAAACTCTTATCTAATGGTTTAAAGCCGGATTAAAACAAATGCCAAAGATTATTTATAGCGCTCCACGTGGTGGAATAACCTCAAAATGAGCCACAAATGATATCCAGGATTCTTCTCACCCACTTTGACATCAGTCACTGATGTCATACATGCAAGATCCGTAATGTAAATAACGCTCTTTACGTACAGTATCTCACAAAAGTGAGAAAAACATTTTTTTTTATCATATCTTCTATGATACCAATACTAGAAATGATACTTGGATCGTACATTAGAGCAGTTATTGCAGAGATTGTATATTGTCACGTGGTTAAAACATGACAATATTCCTCTTGTAGAGAAAAGCTGTCTTGCAAAACCAAAAAAAACATCTAGCAAAAAGTCTATTTTTGATTTTTGTTTCATCTGACATCACATGGACAAAGATAAGACCTTCTGGAGGAAAGTTCTGTGGTCAGATGAAACAAAAATTGCGCCGGCAATATGTTTGGAGGAGAAAATGTGAGGCCTTTAATCCCAGGAACACCATACCTACCGTCAAGCATGGTGGTGGTAGTATTATGCTCTGGGCCTGTTTTGCTGCCAATGGAACTGGTGCTTTACAGAGAGTAAAAAGGAGGATTACCTCCTAATTCTTCAGGACAAGCTAAAATCATCAGCCCGGAGGTTGGGTCTTGGGCGCAGTTGGGTGTTCCAACAGGACAATGACAACAAACACACGTCAAAAGTGGTAAAGGAATGGCTAAATCAGGCTAGAACTGTCACGGCGAAGGTCGACTTACAGAGGTTCGTTCTCCCGGACGGCTCCGGGCGAAGGCGTGAAGGTAAGATTAGATTTATTTAATATAAATCACCCAACTACCAAAATACCGGCAGTCCAGAGCATACAGCAAACGACAAAAAAGGCAAGCGTGCCTAACAAACGTAAAGCTTAGACTTAGCATAGACTATGGCATGGAACAAAAACTTACTTGGCAAAGGTGTGACGCAAACAATGAAGCCAGAACGAGTGATCAACAAAGGCAGACTTAAATAGTGGCCTCTTGATTAGACACGGGTGTGTCCCGAACGCAAGAGGCAGGTTGCCATGGAAACTAAAACAAACAAGGGTGCACAAAAACAGGAACTATTTGAGTCTTAAACTAACAGAAAATAACAAAAAAAACATGATCCAGACCACAGATCATGACAAGAATGAAGGTTTTAAGAATGGCCTTCCCAAAGTTCTGACTTCAACGTGTGGACAATGCTGAAGAAACAAGTCCATGTCAGAAAACCCAACACATTTAGCTGAACTGCACCAATTTTGTCAAGAGGAGTGGTCAAAAATTCAAGCAGAAGCTTGTGGATGGCTACCAAAAGTGCCTTATTGCAGTGAAACTTGCCAAGGACAAGGACAGATTTGGTCACATTTTCAGTAGACTCATAATAAATTCATAAAAGAACCAAAACTTCATGAATGTTTTTGTGTGACCAACAAGTATGTGCTCCAATCACTCTATCACAAAAAAATAAGAGTTGTAGAAATGATTGGAAACTCAAGACAGCCATGACATTATGTTCTTTACAAGTGTATGTCAACTTTTGACCACAACTGTATACCTTCTCATAGCACAGTAGGTTTTTTTGCTGTTGTTTGTTTTTTTAAGCAGGGGCACTGTCAGAAATTCTGAGCCCCTGACCCGACCTCGAAGCAATTTTTTTTGGTACATGGTGTAATAAGTGTGACCAGTAGATGGCAGTCAAACATAAGATATACGTGTAGACTGCACTATGATGGCAATATGACTGAAGTAAACAACATACATATGTTCCATTGAAAATATAGGACATTACACACGGCGCTCAAAAATCCATCAAAATGTTTTAGTACGACTTTGGTAAGCTATGAAGCCACACCGCTTGATGTGCTTCAACATAGGAGTATTATTATGGTGTGTGTATAAGGTAAGACATATTATCTGCCGTTTTGTTTCGCAATATTATGCAAAAGCAACTTTTCTTACCTTCTGGTACCTGCTGATCTGTATTTGGGATCTGCATGAATCCTGAAAAATTGCACGTGTCCGCCTTTGTAGTCCGTGCTGACTCCGTAGTCGATAAGCTTCTTCTTTTTCTCGATCTTCTTGTTATGTGACATTCATCCTCTGCTGTTGCCATTTCTAATATAAAATAGTGTAAAGTTCTTACTTATATCTGTCAGTAGACTCGACATGAAAGCGCTAAAACATACCGGTGTAGTGAGTTTACATTATTCACCCAAGGAACTTTAGTTATTAGAGAGTTCCGGTCGGACAGCTTGTTGTTTCCGGATGAGGAGATGCTGCTCCGTTATTGATTGAAGTAAAGTGTGAATGTCATTAAAACAGTTAGTTCCATCTTTTGACACTTCTTCCACTCCCGTCCTTGCACGCTACACCGCTACAACAAAGATAGCGGGGAGAAGACGCTGTCAAAGGTGAGCCACGTAAATAAGACCACCCACAAAACGGCGCATCCTGAAGCGACTGTCAGAAAGCGGCTTGAAGATGTCAGTAAACTCGCCATGAAAGCGCTAAAACATACCGGTGTAGTGAGTTTAAATTATTCACCCAAGGAACTTTACCTATTAGAGTTCCGGTCGGACGGTTTTTCACGGTACACAAACGTTTTGTTTCGCAATATTATGCAAAATCAACTTTTCTTACCTTCTGGTACCTGCTGATGTGTATTTGGGATCTGCATGAATCCTGAAAAATTGCATGTGTCCACCTTTGTAGTCCGTGCTGACTCCGTAGTCGATAAGCTTCTTCTTTTTCTCGATCTTCTTGTTGTGTGACATTCATCCTCCGCTGTTGCCATTTCTAATATAAAGTAGTGTAAAGTTCTTACTTATATCTGTCAGTAGACTCGATATGAAAGCGCTAAAACATACCGGTGTAGTGAGTTTACATTATTCACCCGAGGAACTTTAGTTATTAGAGAGTTCCGGTCGGACAGCTTGTGGTTTCCCGGATGAGGAGATACTGCTCCGTTATTGATTGAAGTAAAGTCTGAATGTCATTAAAACAGTTAGCGCCATCTTTTGACACTTCTTCCACTCCCGTCCTTGCACGCTACACCGCTACAACAAAGATGACGGGGAGAGGACGCTATCGCAGGTGAGCCACGTAAACAAGACCACCCACAAAACGGCGCATCCTGAAGCGACTGTCAGAAAGCGGCTTGAAGATGTCAGTAAACTCGCCATGAAAGCGCTAAAACATACCGGTGTAGTGAGTTTACATTATTCACCCAAGGAACTTTACTTATTAGAGTTCGGGTCGGACGGTTTTTCACGGTACACAAACGTTTTGTTTCGCAATATTATACAAAAGCAACTTTTCTTACCGTCTGGTACCTGCTGATGTGTATTTGGGATCTGCATGAATCCTGAAAAATTGCATGTGACCGCCTTTGTAGTCCGTGCTGACTCCGTAGTCGATAAGCTTCTTCTTTTTCTCTTCTTCTTGTTATGTTACATTCAACCTCCGCTTTTGCCATTTCTAATATAAAGTAGTGTAAAGTTCTTACTTATATCTGTCAGTAAACTTGCCATGAAAGTGCTAAAACATACCGGTGTAGTGAGTTTACATTATTCACCCAAGGAACTTTAGTTATTAGAGAGTCGCGGTCGGACGCTTCTTCACGGGACAACATTGTTGTTTTTTCTCGGATGAGGAGATGCTGCTCCGTTATTGATTGAAGTAAAGTGTGAATGTCATTAAAACAGTTAGCTCCATCTTTTGACACTTCTTCCACTCCCGTCCTTGCACGCTACACCGCTACAACAAAGATGACGGGGAGAAGACGCTGTCGAAGGTGAGCCACGTAAAGAAGACCACTCACAAAACGGCGCATCCTGAAGCGACTGTCAGAAAGCGGCCTGAAGATGTCAGTAAACTCGCCATGAAAGCGCTAAAACATACCGGTGTAGTGAGTTTACATTATTCACCCAAGGAACTTTACTTATTAGAGTTCCGGTCGGACGGTTTTTCACGGTACACAAACGTTTTGTTTCGCAATATTATTCAAAATCAACTTTTCTTACCTTCTGGTACCTGCTGATGTGTATTTGGGATCTGCATGAATCCTGAAAAATTGCACGTGTCCACCTTTGTAGTCCGTGCTGACTCCGTAGTCGATAAGCTTCTTCTTTTTCTCTATCTTCTTGTTGTGTGACATTCATCCTCCACTGTTGCCATTTCTAATATAAAGTAGTGTAAAGTTCTTACTTATATTTGTCAGTAGACTCGACATGAAAGCGCTAAAACATACCGGTGTAGTGAGTTTACATTATTCACCCAAGGAACTTTAGTTATTAGAGAGTCGCGGTCGGACGCTTCTTCACGGGACAACATTGTTGTTTTTTCTCGGATGAGGAGATGCTGCTCCGTTATTGATTGAAGTAAAGTCCGAATGTCATTAAAACAGTTAGTTCCATCTTTTGACACCTCTTCCACCCCCGTCCTTGCACGCTACACCGCTACAACAAAGATAGCGGGGAGAAGACGCTGTCGAAGGTGAGCCACGTAAATAAGACCACCCACAAAACGGCGCATCCTGAAGCGACTGTCAGAAAGCGGCTTGATGATGTCAGTAAACTCACCATGAAAGTGCTAAAACATACCGGTGTAGTGAGTTTACATTATTCACCCAAGGAACTTTACTTATTAGAGTTCGGGTTGGACGGTTTTTCACGGTACACAAACGTTTTGTTTTGCAATATTATACAAAATCAACTTTTCTTACCGTCTGGTACCTGCTGATGTGTATTTGGGATCTGCATGAATCCTGAAAATTTGCACGTGTCCGCCTTTGTAGTCCGTGCTGACTCCGTAGTCGATAAGCTTCTTCTTTTTCTCTTCTTCTTGTTGTGTGACATTCATCCTCCGCTGTTGCCATTTCTAATATAAAGTAGTGTAAAGTTCTTACTTATATGTGTCAGTAAACTCGCCATGAAAGCGCTAAAACATACTGGTGTAGTGAGTTTACATTATTCACCCAAGGAACTTTAGTTATTAGAGAGTTCCGGTGGGACAGATTGTGGTTTCCCGGATGAGGAGATGCTGCTCCGTTATTGATTGAAGTAAAGTCTGAATGTCATTAAAACAGTTAGCTCCATCTTTTGACACTTCTTCCACTCCCGTCCTTGCACGCTACACCGCTACAACAAAGATAGCGGGGAGAAGACGCTGTCGAAGGTGAGCCACGTAAATAAGACCACCCACAAAACGGCGCATCCTGAAGCGACTGTCAGAAAGCGGCTTGATGATGTCAGTAAACTCGCCATGAAAGTGCTAAAACATACCGGTGTAGTGAGTTTACATTATTCACCCAAGGAACTTTACTTATTAGAGTTCGGGTCGGACGTTTTTTCACGGTACACAAACGTTTTGTTTCGCAATATTATGCAAAATCAACTTTTCTTACCTTCTGGTACCTGCTGATGTGTATTTGGGATCTGCATGAATCCTGAAAAATTGCACGTGTTCGCCTTTGTAGTCCGTGCTGACTCCGTAGTTGATAAGCTTCTTCTTTTTCTCGATCTTCTTGTTATGTGACATTCATCCTCCGCTGTTGTCATTTCTAATATAAAGTAGTGTAAAGTTCTTACTTATATCTGTCAGTAGACTCGACATGAAAGCGCTAAAACATACCGGTGTAGTGAGTTTATATTATTCACCCAAGGAACTTTAGTTATTAGAGAGTCGCGGTCGGACGCTTCTTCACGGGACAACATTGTTGTTTTTTCTCGGATGAGGAGATGCTGCTCCGTTATTGATTGAAGTAAAGTGTGAATGTCATTAAAACAGTTAGCTCCATCTTTTGACACTTCTTCCACTCCCGTCCTTGCACGCTACACAGCTACAACAAAGATGACGGGGAGAAGACGCTGTCGAAGGTGAGCCACGTAAAGAAGACCACCCACAAAACGGCGCATCCTGAAGCGACTGTCAGAAAGCGGCTTGAAGATGTCAGTAAACTCGCCATGAAAGCGCTAAAACATACCGGTGTAGTGAGTTTACATTATTCACCCAAGGAACTTTACTTATTAGAGTTCGGGTCGGACGGTTTTTCACGGTACACAAACGTTTTGTTTCGCAATATTATGCAAAAGCAACTTTTCTTACCGTCTGGTACCTGCTGATCTGTATTTGGGATCTGCATGAATCCTGAAAAATTGCACGTGTCCGCCTTTGTAGTCCGTGCTGACTCCGTAGTCGATAAGCTTCTTCTTTTTCTCGATCTTCTTGTTATGTGACATTCATCCTCCGCTGTTGCCATTTCTAATATAAAGTAGTGTAAAGTTCTTACTTATATCTGTCAGTAGACTCGATATGAAAGCGCTAAAACATACCGGTGTAGTGAGTTTACATTATTCACCCGAGGAACTTTAGTTATTAGAGAGTTCCGGTCGGACAGCTTGTGGTTTCCCGGATGAGGAGATGCTGCTCCGTTATTAATTGAAGTAAAGTCAGAATGTCATTAAAACAGTTAGCTCCATCTTTTGACACTTCTTCCACTCCCGTCCTTGCACGCTACACCGCTACAACAAAGATGACGGGGAGAAGACGCTGTCGAAGGTGAGCCACGTAAACAAGACCACCCACAAAACTGCGCATCCTTAAGCGACTGTCAGAAAGCGGCTTGAAGATGTCAGTAAACTCGCCATGAAAGCGCTAAAACATACCGGTGTAGTGAGTTTACATTATTCACCCAAGGAACTTTACTTATTAGAGTTCGGGTCGGACGGTTTTTCACGGTACACAAACGTTTTGTTTCGCAATATTATGCAAAAGCAACTTTTCTTACCGTCTGGTACCTGCTGATCTGTATTTGGGATCTGCATGAATCCTGAAAAATTGCACGTGTCCGCCTTTGTAGTCCGTGCTGACTCCGTAGTCGATAAGCTTCTTCTTTTTCTCGATCTTCTTGTTATGTGACATTCATCCTCCGCTGTTGCGATTTCTAATATAAAGTAGTGTAAAGTTCTTACTTATATCTGTCAGTAGACTCGACATGAAAGCGCTAAAACAAACCGGTGTAGTGAGTTTACATTATTCACCCAAGGAACTTTAGTTATTAGAGAGTTCCGGTGGGACAGATTGTGGTTTCCTGGATGAGGTGATGCTGCTCCGTTAATGATTGAAGTAAAGTGTGAATGTCATTAAAACAGTTAGTTCCATCTTTTGACACTTCTTCCACTCCCGTCCTTGCACGCTACACTGCTACAACAAAGATGACGGGGAGAAGACGCTGTCGAAGGTGAGCCACGTAAATAAGACCGCCCACAAAACGGCGCATCCTGAAGCGACTGTCAGAAAGCGGCTTGAAGATGTCAGTAAACTCGCCATGAAAGCGCTAAAACATACCGGTGTAGTGAGTTTAAATTATTCACCCAAGGAACTTTAGTTATTAGAGTTCCGGTCGGACGGTTTTTCACGGTACACAAACGTTTTGTTTCGCAATATTATGCAAAATCAACTTTTCTTACCTTCTGGTACCTGCTGATGTGTATTTGGGATCTGCATGAATCCTGAAAAATTGCATGTGTCCACCTTTGTAGTCCGTGCTGACTCCGTAGTCGATAAGCTTCTTCTTTTTCTCGATCTTCTTGTTGTGTGACATTCATCCTCCGCTGTTGCCATTTCTAATATAAAGTAGTGTAAAGTTCTTACTTATGTCTGTCAGTAGACTCGATATGAAAGCGCTAAAACATACCGGTGTAGTGAGTTTACATTATTCACCCAAGGAACTTCACTTATTAGAGTTCCCGTCGGACGGTTTTTCACGGGACATATTTCCGGTGTTTCCGGATGAGGATCTGCTGCTCCGTTATTGCATACTTGCCAACCTTGAGACCTCCAATTCCGAGAGGGGGGGGGGGGGAATAAATTGCTTTGGAATAAATTGCAAAATACCTATTCTGTTCTGGTGATCATTCATACTCAGCTTATATGTCATTCGAAAGAACTTGGGATTGACCAGTAACTTGAATTCCCTTGGAGGAAGAACTGGTCCAAACGCAAGTCTGGGCTTCTCTGCTTAGGCTGCTGCCCCCGCGACCCGACCTCGGATAACCGGAATAAAATGGATGGATGGATGGATGGATGGATGGAAGCGACACCGCAATGACTTTTCCAACATGATAACGAGCTCAAACTCAAAAGGCACCTAAAGAAGGTGAAGGTGATGGAGTGGACCGAGTATCCTCCAGACCCGAACCCAATTAGGAACCTGCTTTGCAGCCTCAAGCATAAGAATGAAGGTGTCGGAGTGCAGGATGTTTAACATACACCAGCTCCACCAGGGATATAATCATGTAGGAATGGAAAAAGATCTTCCGTGACTTATTTTGAGTTTGTTAGTGTTCTCCTGTGTTGAGTGTTTTAGTTCCTGTCCTGTGCTTTTATTTTGGTGGCTCTTCCGATTTTGTTGGTGTTTCTTCCTGCTAAATGGTAAATGGGTTATACTTGTTGGATGCAATGGACGTCGAGTGGGTCTAGCATAATATTGTGAAAATCTAGTCCATAGTGGATCTAACATAATAGTGAGAGTCCAGTCCATAGTGGATCTAACATAATAGTGAGAGTCCAGTCCATAGTGGATCTAACATAATAGTGTGAGAGTCCAGTCCATAGTGGATCTAACATAATAGTGAGAGTCCAGTCCATAGTGGATCTAACATAATAGTGTGAGAGTCCAGTCCATAGTGGATCCAATATAATAGTGTGAGAGTCCAGTCCATAGTGGATCTAACATAATAGTGTAAGAGTCCAGTCCATAGTGGATCTAACATAATATTGTGAAAGTCCAGTCCATAGTGGATCTAACATAATAGTGGGAGTCCAGTCCATAGTGGATCTAACATAATAGTGAGAGTCCAGTCCATAGTGGATCTAACATAATAGTGTGAGAGTCCAGTCCATAGTGGATCTAACATAATAGTGAGAGTCCAGTCCATAGTGGATCTAACATAATAGTTAGAGTCCAGTCCATAGTGGATCTAACATAATAGTGAGAGTCCAGTCCATAGTGGATCTAACATAATAGTGTGAGAGTCCAGTCCATAGTGGATCTAACATAATAGTGTGAGAGTCCAGTCCACAGTGGATCTAACATAATAGTTTGAGAGTCCAGTCCATAGTGGATCTAACATAATAGTGTGAGAGTCCAGTCCATAGTGGATCTAACATAATATTGTGAAAGTCCAGTCCATAGTGGATCTAACATAATAGAGTGAAAGTCCAGTCCATAGCGGATCTAACATAATATTGTGAAAGTCCAGTCCATAGTGGATCTAACATAATAGTGAGAGTCCAGTCCATAGTGGATCTAACATAATAGTGTGAGAGTCCAGTCCATAGTGGATCTAACATAATAGTGGGAGAGTCCAGTCCATAGTGGATCTAACATAATAGTGTGAGAGTCCAGTCCATAGTGGATCTAACATAATATTGTGAAAGTCCAGTCCATAGTGGATCTAACATAATAGTGTGAAAGTCCAGTCCATAATGGATCTAACATAATAGTGAAAGTCCAGTCCAAAGTTGATCTAACAAAATAGTGAGAGTCCAGTCCATAGTGGATCTAACATAACAGTGTGAGAGTCCAGTCCATAGTGGATCTAACATAATAGTGTGAGAGTCCAGTCCATAGTGGATCTAACATAATAGTGTGAGAGTCCAGTCCATAGTGGATCTAACATAATAGTGTGAGAGTCCAGTCTATAGTGGATCCAACATAATAGTGAGAGTCCAGTCCATAGTTGATCTAACATAATATTGTGAAAGTCCAGTCCATAGTGGATCTAACATAATAATGAGAGTCCAGTCCATAGTGGATCTAACATAATAGTGTGAGAGTCCAGTCCATAGTGGATCTAACAGTGTGAGAGTCCAGTCCGTAGTGGATCTAACATAATATTGTGAAAGTCCAGTCCATAGTGGATCTAACAAAAATAGTGAGAGTCCAGTCCATAGTGGATCCAACATAATAGTGTGAGAGTCCAGTCCATAGTGGATCCAACATAATAGTGAGAGTCCAGTCCATAGTGGATCTAACATAATAGTGAGAGTCCAGTCCATAGTGGATCTAACATAATAGTGTGAGAGTCCAGTCCATAGTGGATCTAACATAATAGTGTGAAAGTCCAGTCCATAGTGGATCTAACATAATAGTGAAAGTCCAGTCCATAGTGGATCTAACATAATAGTGAGAGAGTCCAGTCCATAGTGGATCTAACATAATAGTGAGAGTCCAGTCCATAGTGGATCTAACATAATAGTGGGAGTCCAGTCCATAGTGGATCCAATATAATAGTGTGAGAGTCCAGTCCATAGTGGATCTAACATAATAGTGAGAGTCCAGTCCATAGTGGATCTAACATAATAGTGTGAGAGTCCAGTCCATAGTGGATCTAACATAATAGTGTGAGAGTCCAGTCCATAGTGGATCTAACATAATAGTGAGAGTCCATTCCATAGTGGATCTAACATAATAGTGTGAAAGTCCAGTCCATAGTGGATCTAACATAATAGTGTGAGAGTCCAGTCCATAGTGGATCTAACATAATAGTGGGAGAGTCCAGTCCATAGTGGATCTAACATAATACTGTGAGAGTCCAGTCCATAGTGGATCTAGCATAATATTGTGAGAGTCCAGTCCATAGTGGATCTAACATAATAGTGAGAGTCCAGTCCATAGTGGATCTAACATAATAGTGTGAGAGTCCAGTCCATAGTGGATCTAACATAATAGTGAGAGTCCAGTCCATAGTGGATCCAACATAATAGTGTGAGAGTCCAGTCCATAGTGGATCTAACATAATAGTGTGAGAGTCCAGTCCATAGTGGATCTAACATAATAGTGTGAGAGTCCAGTCCATAGTGGATCTAACATAATAGTGGGAGAGTCCAGTCCATAGTGGATCTAACATAATACTGTGAGAGTCCAGTCCATAGTGGATCTAGCATAATATTGTGAGAGTCCAGTCCATAGTGGATCTAACATAATAGTGAGAGTCCAGTCCATAGTGGATCTAACATAATAGTGTGAGAGTCCAGTCCATAGTGGATCTAACATAATAGTGAGAGTCCAGTCCATAGTGGATCCAACATAATAGTGTGAGAGTCCAGTCCATAGTGGATCTAACATAATAGTGTGAGAGTCCAGTCCATAGTGGATCTAACATAATAGTGTGAGAGTCCAGTCCATAGTGGATCGAACATAATAGTGTGAAAGTCCAGTCTATAGTGGATCTAACATAATAGTGAGAGTCCAGTCCATAGTGGATCTAACATAATAGTGAGAGTCCAGTCCATAGTGGATCTAACATAATAGTGAGAGTCCAGTCCATAGTGGATCTAACATAATAGTGAGAGTCCAGTCCATAGTGGATCTAACATAATAGTGAGAGTCCAGTCCATAGTGGATCTAACATAATAGTGAGAGTCCAGTCCATAGTGGGGCCAGCATCAGTCCATCTTAGAGAAGCCGGCGGCGTTTCTGGGTGTTGTTTATAAATGGCTTTCACTTTGCATAGTAGAGTTTTAACTTGCACTTACAGATGTAATGACAAACTGTAGTTACTGACAGTGGTTTTCTGAAGTGTTCCTGAGCCCACGTGGTGATATCCTTTAAACACTGATGTCGCTTTGTAATGCAGTACTGCCTGAGGGATCGAAGGTCCGTGATATCATCGCTTACGTGCAGTGATTTCTCCAGATTCTCTGAACCTTTTGATGATATTGCAGACCGTAGATGGTAAAATCCCTAAATTCCTTGCAATAGTTTGTTGAGAAATGTTGTTCTTGATCTGTTTTCTCACGCATTTGTCGACAAAGTGGTGACCCTCGCCCCATCCTTGTTTGGGAATGACCGAGCATTTCATGGAAGCTGCTTTTATACCCAATCATGGCACCCACCTGTTCCCAATTAGCCTGTTCACCTGTGGGATGTTCCAAATAAGCGTTTGATGAGCTTTCCTCAACTTTCTCAGCCTTTTTTGCCACTTGTGCCAGCTTTCCTGAAACATGTCGCAGCCGTCAAATTCCAAAGGAGCTAATATTTGCAAAACTACCAATGATTACCAGTTTGAACGTTAAATATCTATATACCCGCACTCTTCTACTACGAAGCCACGCTGTTGTAACACGCGGCTTGGCATTGTTTTGCTGAAATAAGCAGGGGCGTCCATGATAACGTTGCTTGGATGGCGACATATGTTGCTCTAAAACCTGTATGTACCTTTCAGCATTAAAGGTGCCTTCACAGATGTGTAAGTTACCCATGCCTTGGGCACTAATACACCCCCATACCATCACAGATGCTGGCTTTTGAACTTTTGCGCCTATAACAATCTGGATGGTTCTTTTCCTCTTTGGTCCGGAGGACACGACGTCCACAGTTTCCAAAAACTCTTTGAAATGTGGACTCGTCAGAGCACAGAACACTTTTACACTTTGCATCAGTGCATCTTAGATGAGCTAGGGCCCAGTGAAGCCGTTAGCGTTTCTGGGTGTTGTTGATAAATGGCTTTCACTTTGCATAGTAGAGTTTTAACTTGCACTTACAGATGTAGCGACCAACTGTAGTTACTAACAGTGGTTTTATAGTGTTCCTGAACCCATGTGGTGATATCCTTTACACACTGATGTCGCTTTATAATGCAGTACTGCCTGAGGGATCGAAGGTCCGTAATTTCATCGCTTACGTGCAGTGATTTCTCCAGATTCTCCGAACCCTTTGATGATATTACAGAGCGTAGATGGTGAAATCCCTAAACTCCTTGCAATAGCTGGTTGAGAAATGTTGTTCTTAAACTGTTTCCTCACGCATTTGTCGACAAAGTGGTGACCCTCGCCCCATTCTTGTTTGGGAAGCTGCTTTTATACCCAATCATGGCACCCACCTGTTCCCAATGAGCCTGTTCACCTGTGGGATGTTCCAAATAAGTGTTTGATGAGCATCCCTCAACTTTCTCAGTCTTTTTTGCCACTTGTGCCAGCTTTCTTGAAACAAATTCCAAATGAGCTAATATTTGCAAAAAAAATAACAACATTTACCAGTTCGAACGCTAAATATCTTGTCTTTGCAGTCTATTCAATTGAATAAGTTGAAAAGGATTTGCAAATCATTGTATTCTGTTTTTATTTACCATTTACACAACGTGACAACTTCACTGGTTTTGGGGTTTGTACATTTAACTCCTATTGGAAAAATGTCATCATTCTTATGTGTTTTTTTTTTGTTGTTGTTTTTTTCTGAACCTTACAAGGTTTAATTCCAGTGATGGCGCACAAACTGACGCCACAGAGCACACACCTCCCAATCATCATCATCATCACTATCATCATCATCATCATAATCCGCCTGAGCAGCATCCTTGTCAGTGACGTCCAGGCAGCCGCAGAGAGGAGCATGCATGCAGCTTGCAAGTTCTCTCACCATCTTACGGATATTTTTATACTCATTTTTATATTTTTTCCAGTGAAGTTTTGGAATTTTTTTTTTTTTTGAGACAACTGCGTATGCGGATGTATGTTTTGTGATTGTTTGTGTTTATATGAATGACACATGTCCGGTTGCTGGATAAAAGTTGTTTAAAAGAAGCGGGATTTTTTTTTTTTTTTTTTGGAGTTTTATCCCTGGAGAATGCTGACGGAACTGTGTGGTTTGTTCTACCTGCTCAGCTCGGTTCTGAGCCAGGACGCCACAGGTAGCCGCTTCGTCTGCAACGCGATTCCACCGGGCGCGGAGCCGGGCTGCGGCGACGCTCCGACGGGCAACCGCTTGCAGATCAGCAGCCCCGCGGAGGAGGAGCTGCGGAACACCATCATCCAGCTCCGGGAGACCATATTGCAGCAGAAGGAGACCATCGGGAGCCAGCAGGGGACTATCAAGGAGCTCAACTCCAAACTGGCGCGCTGCGAGGCGGCGGCGGCGGCGGCGGACGACTCGTCGCAGCAGCAGCAGGGCAAGGCGCGGGGTCAGGGCTCCCGGAGGAAGGAGTCAGGCAAGAACACCATGGGGGACTTGCCCAGAGACCCCGGCGAGTCTATCAGCCAGCTTGGCAAGACCATGCAAAGCCTGAAAGGTCGCTTGGAGAGCCTGGAGGTAAGACAACCAAATGCGCAGATTGGTGCGTAAAATGCAAGGCGGTATCACACCTGGCAACCACGTCAGACAAAAACGTTGCATGAGAGTTATGAAGAACAGCCTGACCAGTTTATCCAGTTTATTACATCAGGGGTCCCCAAACTACGGCCCGGGGGCCTGATACGGCCCGCCAGCGTCCAAAATACGGCCCGCAGGAAGTCTCATGTTTTTTTTTTTTAATGTGTCCTTTCTAATCTATTTTCTACCGCCTGTTACTTCTAGTCGCTCAGGCAAATCATACTGTCTGAAAATGCATTTTCCCGTCGATAACGTGACATCACCGCGCCGCACACTTTTAGTCAATTATGAGGAATATATACAGTCGTGGTCAAAAGTTTACATACACTTGTGAAGAACATAATGTCATGGCTGTCTTGAATTTACAATAATTTCTGATCATGGCAGTGACAAAACTGTGCCATGCACTTTATACTTCCGAACAATTGTTTTTGGGACCTTAAGCTGCTTTGAAATGGCTCCAAGTGACTTTCCTGACTTGTTCAAGTCAATGATTAGTTGTCTCAGATCTGTGCTGAGTTCCTTTGACTTTCCCATTGTCGAAGTCAACAGGTGAAAGGTCGCTTGGAGAGCCTGGAGGTAAGACAACCAAATGCGCAGATTGGTGCGTAAAATGCAAGACGGTATCACACCTGGCAACCACGTCAGACGAAAACGTTGCATGAGAGTTATGAAGAACAGCCTGACCAGTTTATCCATGCATGTGGTGCACGATTTACTTCAGGGGTCCCCAAACTACGGCCCGGGGGCCAGATACGGCCCGCCAGCGTCCAAAATACGGCCCGCAGGAAGTCTCATGTTTTTTGTTTTTTTTAGTGTGTCCTTTCTAATCTATTTTCTACCGCCTGTTACTTCTAGTCGCTCAGGCAAATCATACTGTCTGAAAATGCATTTTCCCGTCGATAACGTGACATCACCGCGCCGCACACTTTTAGTCAATTAGTGCGTGGGGAATATATACAGTCGTGGTCAAAAGTTTACATACACTTGTGAAGAACATAATGTCATGGCTGTCTTGAATTTCCAATCATTTCTGATCATGGCAGTGACAAAACTGTGCCATGCACTTTATACTTACGAACAATTGTCTTCACAGTTGCTTTTGGGACCTTAAGCTTCTTTGAAATGGCTCCAAGTGACTTTCCTGACTTGTTCAAGTCAATGATTAGTTTTCTCAGATCTGTGCTGAGTTCCTTTGACTTTCCCATTGTCGAAGTCACTTGGAGAGCCTGGAAGTAAGACAACCAAATGCGCACATTGGTGCGTAAAATGCAAGACGGTATCACACCTGGCAACCACGTCCGCTAACAAGCATGGCGGAGACGAAAACGTTGCATGAGAGTTATGAAGAACAGCCTGACCAGTTAATCCATGCATGTGGTGCACGATTTACATCAGGGGTCCCCAAACTACGGCCCGGGGGCCAGATACGGCCCGCCAGCGTCCAAAATACGGCCAAAATGTGTCCTTTCTAATCTATTTTCTACCGCCTGTTATTTCTAGTCGCTCAGGTAAATCATACTGTCTGAAAATGCATTTTCCCGTCGATAACGTGACATCACCGCGCCGCAATGTCGGGCGCACACTTTTAGTCAATTAGTGTGTGAGGAATATATACAGTCGTGGTCAAAAGTTTACATACACTTGTGAAGAACATAATGTCATAGCTGTCTTTGAGTTTCCAATCATTTCTGATCGTGGCAGTGACAAAACTGTGCCATGCACTTTATACTTCCGAACAATTGTCTCCACGGTTGCTTTTGGGACCTTAAGCTGCTTTGAAATGGCTCCAAGTGACTTTCCTGACTTGTTCAAGTCAATGATTAGTTTTCTCAGATCTGTGCTGAGTTCCCTTGACTTTCCCATTGTCGAAGTCAACAGGTGAAAGGTCGCTTGGAGAGCCTGGAGGTAAGACAACCAAATGCGCAGATTGGTGCGTAAAATGCAAGGCGGTATCACACCTGGCAACCACGTCCGCTAACAAGCATGGCGGAGACGAAAACGTTGCATGAGAGTTATGAAGAACAGCGTGACCAGTTTATCCATGCATGTGGTGCACGATTTACTTCAGGGGTCCCCAAACTACGGCCCGGGGGCCAGATACGGCCCGCCAGCGTCCAAAATACTGCCAAAATGTGTCCTTTCTAGTCTGTTTTCTACCGCCTGTTACTTCTAGTCGCTCAGGCAACTCATACTGTCTGAAAATGCATTTTCCCGTCGATAACGTGACATCACCGCGCCGCAATGTCGGGCGCACACTTTTAGTCAATGAGCGCGTGAGAAATATATACAGTTGTGGTCAAAAGTTTACATACACTTGTGAAGAACATAATGTCATGGCTTTCTTTGAATTTCCAATCATTTCTGATCGTGGCAGTGACAAAACTGTGCCATGCACTTTATACTTATGAACAATTGTCTTCACAGTTGCTTTTGGGACCTGCTTTGAAATGGCTCCAAGTGACTTTCCTGACTTGTTCTAGTCAATGATTAGTTTTCTCAGATCTGTGCTGAGTTCCTTTGACTTTCCCATTGTCGAAGTCAACAGGTGAAAGGTCGCTTGGAGAGCCTGGAGGTAAGACAACCAAATGCGCACATTGGTGCGTAAAATGCAAGACGGTATCACACCTGGCAACCACGTCAGACGAAAACGTTGCATGAGAGTTATGAAGAACAGCCTGACCAGTTTATCCATGCATGTGGTGCACGATTTACATCAAGGGTCCCCAAACTACGGCCCGGGGGCCAGATACGGCCCGTCAGCGTCCAAAATACGGCCCGCAGGAAGTCTCATGTTTTGGTTTTTTTAGTGTGTCCTTTCTAATCTATTTTCTACCGCCTGTTACTTCTAGTCGCTCAGGCAAATCATACTGTCTGAAAATGCATTTTCCCGTCGATAACGTGACATCACCGTGCCGCACACTTTTAGTCAATTATGAGGAATATATACAGTCGTGGTCAAAAGTTTACATACACTTGTGAAGAACATAATGTCATGGCTGTCTTGAATTTACAATAATTTCTGATCATGGCAGTGACAAAACTGTGCCATGCACTTTATACTTCCGAACAATTGTTTTTGGGACCTTAAGCTGCTTTGAAATGGCTCCAAGTGACTTTCCTGACTTGTTCAAGTCAATGATTAGTTTTCTCAGATCTGTGCTGAGTTCCTTTGACTTTCCCATTGTCGAAGTCAACAGGTGAAAGGTCGCTTGGAGAGCCTGGAGGTAAGACAACCAAATGCGCACATTTGTGCGTAAAATGCAAGGCGGTATCACACCTGGCAACCACGTCAGACGAAAACGTTGCATGAGAGTTATGAAGAACAGCCTGACCAGTTTATCCATGCATGTGGTGCACGATTTACATCAGGGGTCCCCAAACTACGGCCCGGGGGCCAGATACGGCCCGCCAGCGTCCAAAATACGGCCCGCAGGAAGTCTCATGTTTTTTTTTTTTAATGTGTCCTTTCTAATCTATTTTCTACCGCCTGTTACTTCTAGTCGCTCAGGCAAATCATACTGTCTGAAAATGCATTTTCCCGTCGATAACGTGACATCACCGCGCCGCACACTTTTAGTCAATTATGAGGAATATATACAGTCGTGGTCAAAAGTTTACATACACTTGTGAAGAACATAATGTCATGGCTGTCTTGAATTTCCAATCATTTCTGATCGTGGCAGTGACAAAACTGTGCCATGCACTTTATACTTACGAACAATTGTCTCTACGGTTGCTTTTGGGACCTTAAGCTGCTTTGAAATGGCTCCAAGTGACTTTCCTGACTTGTTCAAGTCAATGATTAGTTTTCTCAGATCTGTGCTGAGTTCCTTTGACTTTCCCATTGTCGAAGTCAACAGGTGAAAGGTCGCTTGGAGAGCCTGGAGGTAAGACAACCAAATGCGCACATTGGTGCGTAAAATGAAAGACGGTATCACACCTGGCAACCACGTCAGACGAAAACGTTGCATGAGAGTTATGAAGAACAGCCTGACCAGTTTATCCATGCATGTGGTGCACGATTTACTTCAGGGGTCCCCAAACTACGGCCCGGGGGCCAGATACGGCCCACCACCGTCCAAAATACGGCCCGCAGGAAGTCTCATGTTTTGTTTTTTTAATGTGTCCTTTCTAATCTATTTTCTACCGCCTGTTACTTCTAGTCGCTCAGGCAAATCATACTGTCTGAAAATGCATTTTCCCGTCGATAACGTGACATCACCGTGCCGCACACTTTTAGTCAATTATGAGGAATATATACAGTCGTGGTCAAAAGTTTACATACACTTGTGAAGAACATAATGTCATGGCTGTCTTGAATTTCCAATCATTTCTGATCATGGCAGTGACAAAACTGTGCCATGCACTTTATACTTCCGAACAATTGTCTCCACGGTTGCTTTTGGGACCTTAAGCTGCTTTGAAATGGCTCCAAGTGACTTTCCTGACTTGTTCAAGTCAATGATTAGTTTTCTCAGATCTGTGCTGAGTTCCTTTGACTTTCCCATTGTCGAAGTCAACAGGTGAAAGGTCGCTTGGCGAGCCTGGAGGTAAGACAACCAAATGCGCACATTGGTGCGTAAAATGCAAGGCGGTATCACACCTGGCAACCACGTCAGACGAAAACGTTGCATGAGAGTTATGAAGAACAGCGTGACCAGTTTATCCATGCATGTGGTGCACGATTTACATCAGGGGTCCCCAAACTACGGCCCGGGGGCCAGATACGGCCCGCCAGCGTCCAAAATACGGCCCGCAGGAAGTCTCATGTTTTTTGTTTTTTTTAGTGTGTCCTTTCTAATCTATTTTCTACCGAAAATACTCAAATCATACTGTCTGAAAATGCATTTTCCCGTCGATAACGTGACATCACCGCGCCGCACACTTTTAGTCAATTATGAGGAATATATACAGTCGTGGTCAAAAGTTTACATACACTTGTGAAGAACATAATGTCATGGCTGTCTTGAATTTCCAATAATTTCTGATCGTGGCAGTGACAAAACTGTGCCATGCACTTTATACTTACGAACAATTGTCTCCACGGTTGTTTTGGGACCTTAAGCTGCTTTGAAATGGCTCCAAGTGACTTTCCTGACTCGTTCAAGTCAATGATTAGTTTTCTCAGATCTGTGCTGAGTTCCTTTGACTTTCTCATTGTCGAAGTCAACAGGTGAAAGGTCGCTTGGAGAGCCTGGAAGTAAGACAACCAAATGCACACATTGGCACTGCCTTTGGCGTCCCCTGCAACCTGTCGTCACGTCCGCTTTTCTTCCATACAAACAGCGTGCCGGCCCAGTCACATAATATATGCGGCTTTTGCACACACATGAGTGGCATACTTGATCAATAGCCATACAGGTCACACTGAGGGTGGCCGTATAAACAACTTTAACACTGTTACAAATATGCGCCACACTGTGAACCCACACCAAACAAGAAAGACAAACACATTTCGCACCGTAACACAACATAAACACAACAGAACAAATACCCAGAATCCCTTGCAGCACTAACTCTTCCGGGAGCGCTACAATATACACCCCCCGCTACCACCAAACCCTGCCCACCCCCCAGTCAACTACCAGTACTATGAGCCCGTTGACCTTCTAGAAATATAAAAGGCAGCTCAGCTCGCTCCCAGCCCTGGCTTGAGGTGAAGGCTAATTCGCTTTTAGCGTAACATTAGCTCATTTTGTGGTGTGTGTGTGTGTGTGTGTGTGTGTGTGTGTGTGTGTGTGTGTGTCTGTGTGCGTGTGTGTGTGTGTGTGTGTGTGTGTGTGTGTGTGTGTGTGTGTGTGTGTGTGTGTGTGTGTGTGTGTGTGTGTGTGTGTGTGTGTGTGTGTGTATGTGTATGTGTGTGTGTGTGTGTGTGTGTTACGGACAGCAAAGCCCTGTCTGTCTGTTATTTCACAATACCTTTTTCTGTGTTGATTGAGCTGTGTTGAAGCAGCAAAAAAGGACATTATGTTAAATGAAGAGTTTCTGTCTCTGATAGTTGATATAATAATGTAAGTGCATCATTAAGCCTACATGAACTCCATGGTGTTCAGGGATGAATAGTCTCTCCTATTGCTATTGTACCATTTTTTCAGCTATAGTTACATTATTTGCTTTTAGCGTAACGTTAGCTCATTTTGCGGTGTGTGTGTGTGTTACGGACAGCAAAGCCCTGTCTGTCTGTTATTTCACTGACCCTTTTTCTGTGTTGATTGAGCTGTGTTGAAGCAGCAAAAAAGGACATTATGTTAAATGAAGAGTTTCTGTCTCTGATAGTTGATATAATAATGTAACCGCATCATTAAGCCTACATGAACTATTGTACCATTTTTTCAGCTATAGTTACATGAATCATTAGTAATGCAGCAGCCTAGTTTTGAATGGCAGGGTCCCTGCTATCACATGTTGATAAAAATACAACATTTACATAATAAAAAATCAACTACAGGCTTCCCAAATGCTGTAATAAATTAAGCATGATGAGTTGACTTGAAACTGTTTAATGTTGCACTTTTTATATGGAGAAGAAAAGTTTTGTCGTTTTATTTAATCCGAGCAACAACTTGAGGCAGTTTAATGTTGATTAACGTGGGCAGAATTATTATAGTATTAATGTTAAAAGGATAAAGCCATTGTTTACAAATTTGGTAAATAAATAAACAAAAAATTTATATTTTGTTGTTTTCTTGCTGTACCGAAAATGAACCGAACCGTGACCTCTAAACCGAGGTACGTACCGAACCGAAATTTTTGTGTACCGTTACACACCTAATAAATGGTAACACCCGAATACGTTTTTCAACTTGTTTAAGTCGGCGTCCACGTTAATCAATTCATGGTAAAGTTACATTGTTAATGCATCACAACAAAATTAGGCATAATAATGTGTTAATTCCACGACTGTATATATCGGTATCGGTTGATATCGGAATCGGTAATTAATATCTGCAAAAAAGCCATTATCGGACATCTCTACTTATAATACTGCTTGATTGCATCTATTTTCAACCCCCCTCTTCACGATTCCCTCTTCATCTTTGCTTGATTGAAAGCTTTAATGCCCAGATCAAATCTATACAACATGTGAGGATGCACGGCATATCCCATAATACAAACCCTGTTTCCATATGAGTTGGGAAATTGTGTTAGATGTAAATATAAACGGAATACAATGATTTGCAAATCCTTCTCAACCCATATTCAGTTGAATTCACTACAAAGACAAGATATTTGATGTTAAAACTCATAAACTTTTTTTTTTTTTTTTGCAAATAATCATTAACTTAGAATTTCATGGCTGCAACACATGCCAAAGTAGTTGGGAAAGGGCATGTTCACCACTGTGTTACATCACCTTTTCTTTTAACAACACTCAATAAACGACTGGGAACTGAGGAAACTAATTGTTGAAGCTTTGAAAGTGGAATTCTTTCCCATTCTTGTTTTATGTAGAGCTTCAGTCGTTCAACAGTCCGGGATCTCCGCTGTCATATTTTATGTTTCATAATGCGCCACACATTTTCGATGGGAGACAGGTCTGGACTGCAGGCTAGCCAGGAAAGTACCCGCATTCTTTTTTTTACGAAACCACGCTGTTGTAACACGTGTTGAATGTGGCTTGGCATTGTCTTGCTGAAATAAGCAGGGGCGTCGATGAAAAAGACGGCGCATAGATGGCAGCATATAATGTTCCAAAACCTGTATGTACCTTTCAGCATTAATGGTGCCTCCACAGATGTGTAAGTTACCCATGTCTTGGGCACTAATACACCCCCATCCCATCAAACATGCTGGCTTTTCAACTTTGCGTCGATAACAGTCTGGATGGTTCGCTTCCCCTTTGGTCCGGATGACACGATGTCGAATATTTCCAAAAAACAATTTGAAACGTGGACTCGTCAGACCACAGAACACTTTTCCACTTTGCATGAGTCCATCTTAGATGAGCTCGAGCCCAGAGAAGCCGGCGGCGTTTCTGGGTGTTGTTGATAAATGGCTTTCGCTTTGCATAGTAGAGCTTTAACTTGCACTTACAGATGTAGCGACCAACTGTGTTTAGTGACAGTGGTTTTCTGAAGTGTTCCTGAGCCCATGTGGTGATATCCTTTACACACTGATGTCGCTTTTTAATACAGTGCCTTCTGAGGGATCGAACGTCACATGCTTAGCTGCTTACGTGCAATGATTTCTCCAGATTTCTGAACCCTTTGATGATATTACGGACCGTAGATGGTGAAATCCCTAAATTCCTTGCAATAGCTGGTTGAGAAAGGTTTTTCTTAAACTGTTCAACAATTTGCTCACTCATTTGTTGACAAAGTGGTGACCCTCGCCCCATCCTTGTTTGTGAATGACTCATCATTTCATGGAATCTACTTTTATACCCAATCATGGCACCCACCTGTTCCCAATGAGCCTGTTCACCTGTGGGATGTTCCAAATAAGTGTTTTGATGAGCATTCCTCAACTTTATCAGTATTTATTGCCACCTTTCCCAACTTCTTTGTTACGTGTTGCTGGCATCAAATTCTAAAGTTAATTAAAGCTGCAAGCAGCATTGGTCGGGCCCGCGTATTTGGCAGGTGCTAGTCCTAAGTGTCCCAATACTTTTGTATACTTGTAGTCTGAAGTGTCCCAAGACTTTTGTCTAGTGTACCTACCTTGTCTGCATTGTGTGGGCATGTTGGTGCTTCCTGCTTTTGAGCAGCCATCTTAAAAAAAACAGCAGCGCAGCAGCATCAGTGCAGCGGGTCTTTGAAGGGTCATAAAATCAAAACCGGAGCAGGTTTCACAACTCTTTCGCCAACTTTTAATCAGAAGGGTTCAATCTCTCTCCTGTGTTAGTTTGAAGCCGAAACAACAAACGCGTTTAGAGGAGATAATGTTTGAAGAAAGGTGACCGGTTTTTACAAAAATGTTGTGTTGAAGGGGGAATAGCAAACTTCCTGTATATTTTTGCTGGGGGTTGTCAATTTATGAAATGTAGGTCTAAGTGAGACCTACGGAGAGGTTTTTGTTTCATGTCTCTCCGACCTTTCCAGTGGGAGTTACAGGCAGTTTCGTCATTTTTTTCTTCCGAGGAGCAGTTTTTTCTGCGTTTTATTCAAAAATTGCGGTAGAGCGCAATTTTGAAATTTGGGGTTAGTTTTTTTTATTAGATCGCAATTTTTGCCAGTCCTGATGTGTGCGTTCAGTTTGGTGAGTTTTGAAGCATGTTAAGGGGGTCAAATTACAGCTCAAAGAGGCAAAAGTGACTGTTTTTAGTACATTTTTGTCTTGAAGGGGGAATAGCCAACTTCCTGTTGATTTTTGCCGAAGAATGTACAATTGTGAAATGTAGGTCTAAGTCAGACCTACGTAGAGGTATTTTTTCATGTCTCTCCGACCTTCCTAGTGAGAGATACAGGCAGTCTAGTTTTTTTTCCTAGGGGGCGCTAGAGCGCAATTTTGAGTTTTGGGGTTCGTTTTTTTTATTAAAAGGCAATTTTCGCAGGTCCTGATGTGTGGGTCAAATATGGTGAGTTTTGAAGCATGTTAAGTGGGTCAAATTACAGCTCAAAGAGGCGGCCGGTATAATAATAATAAAACCTTACAAATTCAATAGGTCCTTATGTCCCATTGCATAAGGACTCCCTTTGGGAGTCCTTATGCAATGGGCCATGCGGGCCCTAATGATTATTTGCACACAAAAAAATTGTTTATGAGTTTGAACATCAAATATGTTGTCTTTGTAGCATATTCAACTGAATATGGGTTGAAAATGATTTGCAAATCATTGTATTCCGTTTATATTTACATCTAACACAATTTCCCAACTCATATGGAAACGGGGTTTGTATTGTATTGATTGACATCTGCGAATGATGATGAGAACATGATTTTTTCTCTCATCGATACTACAATCTCCAAAGTCCACTTAAAGACAAAATACTCCTTGAAAGTCGCACAAAAAAAAAATATGGTGATGGAAGCATCAACACATCAGATAGTACATGGTGCTGTATCGCACCTCATCACGTGAGATCCTATCAAATGTCGCATATTTTGTCGGCTCGCTGAACATCTTCGACGTAACTTCAGGGTGGAATTTGTTTCCCCCCCGGAAAGAAAAAAAAACATGCAGACTTTATATTTATATATGCAAACAATAACAGATGGCTCCGAAAGAAGTGAGTCAGAGCTTTTCTTCCTGTCACTCACACATTTCACAATGTGTTACATATAAAATAGTATTTTTTTCCCCCCTAAGAAAAAATATGACGTTCCGATTTATATATGTAAACAATATCAGATGGCGCCAAAAAAAACAAAAAAAAAACTACTTGTCTAAAGTTGAGCAAAGCATTGTTTTCCTGCCACTCACGATTCACAATGTGTTACATAGAAGATGATATTGTGTTCCCCTAGAACAGGGGTCGGCAACCCGCGGCTCCAGAGCCGCATGCGGCTCTTTAGCGCATACTTGCCAACCTTGAGACCTCCGATTTCGGGAGGTGGGGGCGTGGTCGGGGGTGGGGCAGGGCGTGGTTGAGGGCGTGGTTAAGAGGGGAGGAGTATATTGACAGCTAGAATTCACCAAGTCAAGTGTTTCATACATATATATATATATATATATATATATATATATATATATATATATATATATATATATATATATATATATATATATATATATATATATGTCTTAATAAGGTTATCCAAAAAATAGTGCTCGATACCGTAGTAGAGCGCAATATATGTATGTGTGGGAAAAAAAATCACAAGACTATTTCATCTCTACAGGCCTGTTTCATGAGGGGGGGTTCCCTCAATCATCAGGAGATTTTAATGGGAGCATTCACATACCATGGTTTATATAGGGCACAGAGTGGGTGGGTACAGGCTGGCGTAGGGGCGTGGTGATTGGCTCATGTGTTACCTAGGAGGTGTTTCCGTCTGTGGCGGCATGCTGTTACAATTTCGCTGCGCTTGTTGAGGGATGACAGGTCTGGACGGTAAATAATAATAATAAATAATAATAATAATAATAATAATAATAATAGCAAAAACGTCTCAACTAACATTGGACACAAATTCCTCAATCTGATTGACAAACACTTTCCCAAAGACAACACCCTAAGAAAAGTATTCAACAAGAACAACATTAAATTGAGCTACAGCTGTATGAACAATATACGACAAATCATCTCAAACCACAACAAAACAATTGCAAATGAGCCGTCGGCCCCCGGACAGAGCGACTCCAAAACCAACAAAGGCTGTAACTGTCGAAAGAAACCTGATTGCCCTCTCAACGGGGGGTGCTTACAAACATCAGTTGTCTACCAATCTAAGGTAACACGCAAGGACATTAACACATCCGACACATATGTAGGATTAACCGAGGGAGAATTCAAAACCAGATGGAACAATCACAAGGCTTCTTTCAGGAACCAAAACCTGCGGAATACCACAGAACTCAGCAAACACATTTGGGACCTCAAAGACAATAATGGCAAATTCTTGCATCCAGCACACCTTACAATAGTGGTAATAAAAGATGCAACCTATGCTTGAAAGAGAAACGGTTTATTATTTACCGTCCAGACCTGTCATCCCTCAACAAGCGCAGCGAAATTGTAACAGCATGCCGCCACAGACGGAAACACCTCCTAGGTAACACATGAGCCAATCACCACGCCCCTACGCCAGCCTGTACCCACCCACTCTGTGCCCTATATAAACCATGGTATGTGAATGCTCCCATTAAAATCTCCTGATGATTGAGGGAACACCCCCTCATGAAACAGGCCTGTAGAGATGAAATAGTCTTGTGATTTTTTTTCCCACACATACATATATATATACATATATATATATGTGTATATATATATATATATATATCTACATCCTGAAAATATGCAAACAAAACTGTGTTTAGATAATTGATACTTCAAACTTGCATAAATAAATATTAAGGAATATAACATAACTTGGCTTCTGAGAGCTTCAAAATGTAATAATGAATAAAATGCTAAAGTTGTTGATGAACAAGCAATTATTTTAATAATTAAATATGGTCATTTTAAATGAATTATTATGATAATTTCAAATTAATTATATCAAATATGTTTATTTTAATGTATAATTCTAATGCCTGGATGTAATAAGGAGTCAGAAAAAATACAATTAATTTTGATGTTTTTAGCAAAATATAGTAAAAATGTATTTTTTTAAAGTAATAAATATATTTATTTGTAGGTAAGATAAACATAATAATACAATTTATCTCTAGTTTGGATGATTTATTTCTTGTCACCCTGTTGTCCTGCCGCCCTGAAAAAAGGCTGTCCTCACTCAGGTCCGCATGGAGCTGGAGGGGGCGTGGCCTCCAGCTCCGGCTGAAAATCGGCAGATTTTCGGGAGAATATTTGTCCCGGGAGGTTTTCGGGAGAGGCGCTAAATTTCGGGAGTCTCCCGGAAAATTCGGGAGGGTTGGCAAGTATGCTTTAGCGCCACCCTAGTGGCTCCCTAGAGCTTTTTCAAAGCTGTATGAAAAATGGAAAAAGATGAGGGGGAAAAAAAATAATTTTTGTTTTAATATGGTTTCTGTAGGAGGACAAACATGACACAAACCTCCCTAATTGTTATAAATCACACTGTTTATATTAAACATGCTTCACTGATTCGAGTATTTGGCGAGCGCTGTTTTGTCCTACTAATTTTGGCGGTCCTTGAACTCACCCTAGTTTGTTTACATGTATAACTTTCTCCGACTTTCTAGGACGTGTTTTATGCCACTTCTTTTTCTGTCTCATTTTGTCCACCAAACTGTTAACGTTGTGCATGAAAGGTGAGTTTTGTTGATGTTATTGACTTGTGTGGAGTGCTAATCAGACATATTTGGTCACTGCATGACTGCAAGCTAATCGATGCTAACATGCTATTTAGGCTAGCTATATGTACATATTGCATCATTATGCCTCATTTGTTGCTATATTTGAGCTCATTTAGTTTCCTTTAAGTCCTCTTAATTCAATTTATATCTCATGACACACTATCTGTATGTAATATGGCTTTTAATTTTTTTGCGGCTCCAGACAGATTTATTTTTGTATTTTTGGTCCAATATGGCTCTTTCAACATTTTGGGTTGCCGACCCCTGCACTAGAAATAAATATGCAGTTTAGATTTACATGTGCAAAAAAAAAAAAAAAGTCAGTAATTTTTCCTGTCACTCACATACAGCTTGGAAGAGTTATAATGCTAATTTTGAGATAATGGTGATCAATGAGTCCTCAAATTAATTATTTTGATTATAATGGGAACAAAAAGATCAATGCTGCCTTTATTTTCTTTCAAAATAAGTTCCCCAAAAACAGTTCTTCAAATACTCTATATTGCCAAAAGTATTTGACTCACATATGAACTTGAAGTGCCATCCCATTCCTAACCCATAGGGTTCAATATGATGTCGGGTCCACCTTTTGCAGCTATTACAGCTTCAACTCTTCTGGGAAGGCTGTCCACAAGGTTGCGGAGTGTGTTTATAGGAATTGTCCACCATTCTTCCAAAAGCGCATTGGTGAGGTCACACACTGATAAGAAGGCCTGGCTCTCAGTCTCCGTTCTAATTCATCCCAAAGGTGTTCTATCGGGTTCAGGTCAGGACTCTGTGCAGGCCAGTCAAGTTCACCCACACCAGACTCTGTCATCAAGGCTAGTTTACTGACAGATATAAGTAGGAACTTTCCACTACTTTATATTAGAAATGGCAACAGCGGAGGATGAATGTCACATAACAAGAAGATAGAGAAAAAGAAGAAGCTTATCGACTACGGCGTACTCGCGCAAATTTTACGAACTTATGCAGATCCCAAATACAGATCAGCAGGTACCAGAAGATAAGAAAATGTTCTTTTGCATAATAGTGCGAAACAAAACGCCAGATATTATGTCTTACCTTATACACACACCATATTAATACTCGTATGTTGATGCACAGTACAATTAATCAAGCGGTGTGGCTTCATAGCTTACCAAAGTCGTACTAAAACATTTTGATAGATTTTCGTGTAATGTTCTGTGTAATGTTCTATATTTCCAACGGAACATATAAAATGTTGGTGTTGTTTACTTGAGTCATATTGCAAATCACAAGTGTCTCACGACATCCTCGGTTCAGAACCCACATAAGGGCAAGGAAAAACTCACAACCAAGTGGGATGTCAATGAGAATGACTATGAGAAACCTTGGAGAGGACCGCAGATGTTGGTGACCCCCCCCCCCCCCTCTAGGGGAGACCGGATGGACGTCGATTGGGTCTAGCATAATAGTGTGAAAGTCCAGTCCATAGTGAATCTAACATAATAGTGAGAGTCCAGTCCATAGTGGATCTAACATAATAGTGTGAGAGTCCAGTCCATAGTGGATCTAACATAATAGTGTGAGAGTCCAGTCCATAGTGGATCTAACATAATAGTGTGAGAGTCCAGTCCATAGTGGATCTAACATAATAGTGTGAGAGTCCAGTCCATAGTGGATCTAACATAATATTGTGAAAGTCCAGTCCATAGTGGATCTAACATAATAGTGAGAGTCCAGTCCATAGTGGATCAAACATAATAGTGTGAGAGCCCAGTCCATAGTGGATCTAACATAATAGTGTGAGAGTCCAGTCCAGTGGATCAAACATAATAGTGTGAGAGCCCAGTCCATAGTGGATCTAACATAATAGTGTGAGAGTCCAGTCCATAGTGGATCTAACATAATAGTGTGAGAGTCCAGTCCATAGTGGATCTAACATAATAGTGTGAGAGTCCAGTCCATAGTGGATCTAACATAATAGTGTGAGAGTCCAGTCCATAGTGGATCTAACATAAAAGTGAGAGTCCAGTCCATAGTGGATCTAACATAATATTGAGAGAGTACAGTCCATAGTGGATCTAACATAATAGTGTGAGAGTCCAGTCCATAGTGGATCTAGCATAATATTGTGAGTCCAGTCCATAGTGGATCTAACATAATAGTGTGAGAGTCCAGTCCATAGTGGATCTAACATAATAGTGTGAAAGTCCAGTCCATAGTGGATCTAACATAATAGTGTGAGAGTCCAGTCCATAGTGGATCTAACATAATAGTGTGAGAGTCCAGTCCATAGTGGATCTAACATAATAGTGTGAGAGTCCAGTCCATAGTGGATCTAACATAATAGTGTGAGAGTCCAGTCCATAGTGGATCTAACATAAAAGTGAGAGTCCAGTCCATAGTGGATCTAACATAATATTGAGAGAGTACAGTCCATAGTGGATCTAACATAATACTGTGAGAGTCCAGTCCATAGTGGATCTAACATAATAGTGTGAGAGTCCAGTCCATAGTGGATCTAACATAATAGTGTGAGAGTCCAGTCCATAGTGGATCTAACATAATAGTGTGAGAGTCCAGTCCATAGTGGATCTAACATAAAAGTGAGAGTCCAGTCCATAGTGGATCTAACATAATATTGAGAGAGTACAGTCCATAGTGGATCTAACATAATAGTGTGAGAGTCCAGTCCATAGTGGATCTAGCATAATATTGTGAGTCCAGTCCATAGTGGATCTAACATAATAGTGTGAGAGTCCAGTCCATAGTGGATCTAACATAATAGTGTGAAAGTCCAGTCCATAGTGGATCTAACATAATAGTGTGAGAGTCCAGTCCATAGTGGATCTAACATAATAGTGTGAGAGTCCAGTCCATAGTGGATCTAACATAATAGTGTGAGAGTCCAGTCCATAGTGGATCTAACATAATAGTGTGAGAGTCCAGTCCATAGTGGATCTAACATAAAAGTGAGAGTCCAGTCCATAGTGGATCTAACATAATATTGAGAGAGTACAGTCCATAGTGGATCTAACATAATAGTGTGAGAGTCCAGTCCATAGTGGATCTAGCATAATATTGTGAGTCCAGTCCATAGTGGATCTAACATAATAGTGTGAGAGTCCAGTCCATAGTGGATCTAACATAATAGTGTGAAAGTCCAGTCCATAGTGGATCTAACATAATAGTGTGAGAGTCCAGTCCATAGTGGATCTAACATAATAGTGTGAGAGTCCAGTCCATAGTGGATCTAACATAATAGTGTGAGAGTCCAGTCCATAGTGGATCTAACATAATAGTGAGAGTCCAGTCCATAGTGTATCTAACATAATAGTGTGAGAGTCCAGTCCATAGTGGAGCTAACATAATAGTGTGAGAGTCCAGTCCATAGTGGATCAAACATAATAGTGTGAGAGTCCAGTCCATAGTGGATCTAACATAATAGTGTGAGAGTCCAGTCCATAGTGGATCTAACATAATAGTGTGAGAGTCCAGTCCATAGTGGATCTAACATAATAGTGTGAGAGTCCAGTCCATAGTGGATCCAACATAATAGTGAGAGTCCAGTCCATAGTGGATCTAACATAATAGTGTGAGAGTCCAGTCCATAGTGAATCTAACATAATAGTGAGAGTCCAGTTCATAGTGGATCTAACATAATAGTGAGAGTCCAGTCCATAGTGGATCTAACATAATAGTGAGAGTCCAGTCCATAGTGAATCTAACATAATAGTGAGAGTCCAGTCCATAGTGAATCCAACATAATAGTGAGAGTCCAGTCCATAGTGGATCCAACATAATAGTAAGAGTCCAGTCCATAGTGGATCTAACATAATAGTTAGAGTCCAGTCCATAGTGGGGCCAGCAGGAGACCATCCCGAGCGGAGACGGGTCAGCAGCGCAGAGATGTCCCCAACCGATGCACAGGCGAGCGGTCCACCCCGGGTCCCGACTCTGGACAGCCAGCGCTTCATCCATGGCCACCGGACCTGTGTCCGCCCTCCACAAGGGAGAGGGGGGCAGAAAGGAAAAGAAACGGCAGATCAACTGGTCTAAAAGGGGGGGTTATTTAAAGGCTAGAGTATACAAATGAGTTTTAAGATGGGACTTAAATGCTTCTACTGAGGTAGCATCTCGAACTGTTACCGGGAGGGCATTCCATAGTACTGGAGCCCCAATAGAAAACGCTCTATTGGGCTCTGGGAATCACTAAAAAGCCAGAGTTCTTTGAACGCAGATTTCTTGCCGGGACTCTTATGTGTGACTGCCATCTACTGGTCACACTTATCATTACACCATGTCCCAAATAAAATAGCTTCGAGGTCGGTAAGCACAACCGGGATTACTCCGTACATTAGGCGCGCCGGGTTATAAGGATTTTTAAGTGCGCCTTTATAGTCCGGAAAACCCGGTATACGTAGTATCTGCAATTTGCAACGTCTTACTTTATTGCCAGATTATGAGGGAAAATCTCCTATTTGTTTCCATTGTGTCAGGGCGGATTAATCAACCCCAGTGGAAGGCAATCTATGTGACAGCTGTGCGGGAATTTCGGTACACTTTTAACAAATGAGCATTTGTATCCGCGTGAGTGCACTGGCTGGCATGTGCAGTTATTGTCCTAAATTCCAAAAATCCCATTTGTGATCACGCCCGGTGTGAAGTCTGGGTCATGCCACGTGACCTACACAGACACACACACACACACACACACACACAGCTTACTCGTCAATACCCCGTTCTGTGGGTGTTTTGGGGTCACTGAGCAAGGTGCCCACTGTCTGCCATGCAATATGTATCTATTAGGAATTCCGTAATACCGTTTCTTAATTACATATGTTACTACTTTAGCATTTTTCAGCCGATTTTAAAAATGTCCAAAAAAGTTCCCGCTTTTCCCAAATTCCCACATTTTTTTAGAAATTCCCATTGAAATCAATGGGACATTCTTCAAAGTTCACACCTTGAAAATAGGGTTGCTTTTTTTACCTGAAAACAAATTAAATTAATATGATACATTGTAGCCCCTCAGAAGAAATCCGAAAATCTGACGCTATTTTTAACTTTTATTACCAATCTTACGTTAAAAAACGGCACAATTCCAACAGCTTTCACCTCCCTTGCAAAAAACTTTCGCCACGTGAGTCTGCGCTTCCCCAGACACACAACACTTTCTCATTCTCCACCAATCACCTTTCAGGCACAGACGGTGTGTTTGTGACCATGGGAAAAACGGACAGTCCGTAATACCGTTTCTCAATTACACATGTTACTACTTTAGTATTTCTCAGCCGATTTAAAAAAAATTTCAACACCAACCATTTCAACTCATTCAGACCATTCAAGTCTTTTAACAGTTTCCAAAAAAGTTCCCGCTTTTCCCAAAATTCCCAAATTTTTTTAGAAATTCCCACTGAAGTCAATGGGACATTCTTCAAAGTTCCACAATTCCCACATTTTTCATCTGATTCAAACTGTTACGACTTCAAAATATTCAGCATGTTTGGGAATTGTGTGCTCTACTTCAACAATTCTAAAAAATTCCAGGATTTCAGTTCAACTTTAGCATTCCTTCAGGAATTGCCTCATTGAGTTTAAAAAAGATAATCATTCATTAATTTAAGATTAATAAAGCAACCCAAAAATAAATACAGTATTATATACTAAAAAGTTTCCCCTTAATGTACCGTATTTTCCGCACTATAAGGTGCACCGGATTATAAGGCGCACCTTCAATGAATGGCCTATTTTAAAACTTTGTCCATATATAAGGCGCACCGCATTATAAGGCGCATAGAATAGACGCTACAGTAGAGGCTGGGGTTACGTTATGCATCCCATAGTTGCGAGACCTGTTGTGGCTCAATATTGGTCCATATATAAGGCGCACCGGATTATAAGGCGCACTGTCAGCTTTTTGAGATAATTGGAGGTTTTTAGGTGCGCCTTATAGTGCGGAAAATACGGTAATTGAATGTGGCGCGCTGCCACTGCATTTTGATTACCGCCACACCTTGAAAATAGGGTTGTTGGTTTTTTTTTACCTGAAAACAAATTAAAGTAATATGATACATTGTAGTCCCTCAGAAGAAATCAGAAAATCCGACGCTATTTTTAACTTTTATTACCAATCTTACGTTAAAAAACGGCACAATTCCAACAGCTTTTACCTCCCTTGCAGAAAACTTTCGCCACGTGAGTCTGCGCTTCCCCAGACACACAACAACACTTTCTCATTCTCCACCAATCACCTTTCAGGCACAGACGGTGTGTTTGTGACCATGGGAAAAACTGACATTCCGTAATACCGTTTCTCAATTGCACATGTTACTACTTTAGCATTTCTCAGCCGATTTTAAAAATTTCAACACCAACCATTTCAACTCATTCAGACCATTCAAGTCTTTTAACAGTTTCAAAAAAAGTTCCCGCTTTTCCCAAATTTTGGGGAAATTCCCATTGAAATCAATGGGCCGTTCTTCAAAGTTCCACAATTCCCACATTTTTCATCTGATTCAAACTGTTACGACTTCAAAATATTCAGCATGTTTGGGAATTGTGTGCTCTACTTCAACAATTCTAAAAAATTCCAGGATTTCAGTTCAACTTTAGCATTCCTTCAGGAATTGCCTCATGGAGTTTAAAAAAGATAATCATTCATTAATTTAAGATTAATAAAGCAACCCAAAAATAAATACAGTATTATATACTACAAAGTTTCCCCTAAATGTACCGTATTTTCAGCACTATAAGGCGCACCGGAGTATAAGGCGCACCTTCAATGAATGGCCTATTTTAAAACTGTGTTCATATATAAGGCGCACCGCATTATAAGGCGCATAGAATAGACGCTACAGTAGAGGCTGGGGTTACGTTATGCATCCCGTAGTTGCGAGACCTGTTGTGGCTCAATATTGGTCCATATATAAGGCGCACCGGATTATAAGGCGCACTGTCAGCTTTTGAGATAATTGGACGTTTTTAGGTGCGCCTTATAGTGCGGAAAATACGGTAATTGAATGTGGCGCGCTGCCACGGCATTTTGATTACTGCCACACCTTGAAAATAGGGTTGTTTTTTGTACCTGAAAACAAATTAAAGTAATATGATACATTGTAGTCCGTCAGAAGAAATCCGAAAATCTGACGCTATTTTTAACTTTTATTACCAATCTTACGTTAAAAAACGGCACAATTCCAACAGCTTTCACCTCCCTTGCAAAAAACTTTCGCCACGTGAGTCTGCGCTTCCCCAGACACACAACAACACTTTCTCATTCTCCACCAATCACCTTTCAGGCACAGACGGTGTGTTTAGGACCATGGGAAAAACTGACATTCCGTAATACCGTTTCTCAATTACACATGTTACTACTTTAATATTTCTCAGCCGATTTAAAAAAATGTCAACACCAACCATTTCAACTCATTCAGACCATTCAAGTCTTTTTAACAGTTTCAAAAAAAGTTCCCGCTTTTCCCAAATTTTGGGGAAATTCCCATTGAAATCAATGGGCCGTTCTTCAAAGTTCCACAATTCCCACATTTTTCATCTGATTCAAACTGTTACGACTTCAGAATATTCAGCATGTTTGGGAATTGTGTGCTCTACTTCAACAATTCTAAAAAATTCCAGGATTTCAGTTCAACTTTAGCATTCCTTCAGGAATTGCCTCATTGAGTTTAGAAAAGATAATCATTCATTAATTTAAGATTAATAAAGCAACCCAAAAATAAATACTGTATTATATACTACAAAGTTTCCCCTTAATGTACCGTATTTTCCGCACTATAAGGCGCACCGGATTATAAGGCGCACCTTCAATGAATGGCCTATTTTAAAACTTTGTTCATATATAAGGCGCACCGCATTATAAGGCGCATATAATAGAGGCTACAGTAGAGGCTGGGGTTACGTTATGCATCCCGTAGTTGCGAGACCTGTTGTGGCTCAATATTGGTCCATATATAAGGCGCACCAGATTATAAGGCGCACTGTCAGCTTTTGAGATGATTGGAGGTTTTTAGGTGCGCCTTATAGTGCGCAAAATGCGGTAATTGAATGTGGCGCGCTGCCACTGCATTTTGATTACCGCCACACCTTGAAAACTAAAGTAATATGATATAATGTAGCCCCTCAGAAGAAATCCGAAAATCTGACGCTATTTTTAACTTTTATTACCAATCTTACGTTAAAAAACGGCGCAATTCCAACAGCTTTTACCTCCCTTGCAGAAAACTTTCGCCACGTGAGTCTGCGCTTCCCCAGACACACAACAACACTTTCTCAATCTCCACCAATCACCTTTCAGGCACAGACGGTGTGTTTAGGACCATGGGAAAAACTGACATTCCGTAATACCGTTCCTTTAGTATTTCTCAGCCGATTTAAAAAATTTAAACACCAACCATTTCAACTCATTCAGACCATTCAATTCGTTTAACAGTTTAAAAAAAAGTTCCTGCTTTTCCCCAAATTCCCACATTTTTGGGAAATTCCCATTGAAATCAATGGGCCGTTCTTCAAAGTTCCACAATTCCCACATTTTTCATCTGATTCAAACTGTTACGACTTCAAAATATTCAGCATAATTGGGAATTGTGTGCTCTACTTCAACAATTCTAAAAAAAATTCCAGGATTTCAGTTCAACTTTAGCATTCCTTCAGGAATTGCCTCATTGAGTTTAAAAAAGATAATCATTCATTAATTCAATCTCCACCAATCACCTTTCAGGCACAGACGGTGTGTTTGTGACCATGGGAAAAACTGACATTAAATCCAAAACCACACAAACATAAAACATTAACATTACCTGGTCGTTACAGTATGGAATTATACAAACCCCAAAAGCAGTGAAGTTGTCACGTTGTGTAAATGGTAAATAAAAACAGAATACAATGATTTGCAAATCCTTTTCAACTTATATTCAATTGAATAGACTGCAAAGACAAGATATTTAATGTTCACACTGAGAAACTATTATTTTTTTTGCAAATAATCATTAACTTAGAATTTAATGGCAGCAACACGTTGTTCTGCGGGTGTTTGTGGGTCACCGAGCAAGGTGCTCACTGCCTACCATGCAATATGTATCTATTATTATATATGTTTTTTTTTTATCTCCCTCTGCCTTCCAGCAGCAGAGTCTGCAGCTCCCCAGCACGAACGTGTCGTCCGGAGGCGTCTCCGCCCTGACGCCCCTGCCGCCCGAGCTGCGGGATCTGCTCCGGCAGCGTCTGGGGGCGCTGGAGACGCAGCTCCTGCGCAAGGTGGCGGAGCTGGAGGAGGAGAAGAGCCAGCTCTACAACGAAACGGCGGCTCATCGCCAACGCACTGAGAACGCTCTCAATTCTCTCCTGGAGAGGATCACGGAGCTGGAGAAAAGTAAGTGCGGGTCACATTTTCAGGCCGGAGGCAGCAAGCAGGAATTAGTGTGTCACTGTGCAGAATGTTTAATGATGCTCATGACCTTTTTTTTTTAATTATTATTTAGGATATTTCTAAAGGCATTGAGCCACATGATTGAAACTCCTAAAGCAGGGGTGTCAAACTCATTTTAGATCAGGGGGCCAAATGGAGAAAAAACTACTCCCAAGTGGTGCCGAGCTGGTAGAAACACGGCACCATAACTTCAAAATAAAGACAACTTCAGATTGTTTTCTTTGTTTAAAAATAGAGGAAGCACATTCTGAAATTGTGCAAATCAATCAATCAATGTTTATTTATATAGCCCTAAATCATAAGTGTCTCAAAGGGCTGCACAAGCCACGACGACATCCTCGGTTCAGAGCCCACATGAGGGCAAGGAAAAACTCACAACCCAGTGGGATGTCAATATGAATGACTATGAGAAACCTTGGAGAGGGGTGAGGAGGGGGGCAATGGACGTCGAGTGGGTCTAGCATAATATTGTGAAAGTCCAGTCCATAGTGGATCTAACATAATAGTGGGAGTCCAGTCCATAGTGGATCTAACATAATAGTGTGAAAGTCCAGTCCACAGTGGATCTAACATAATATTGTGAGAGTCCAGTCCATAGTAGATCTAACATAATAGTGTGATTGTCCAGTCCATAGTGGATCTAGCATAATACTGAGAGTCCAGTCCATAGTGGATCTAACATAATAGTGTGAAAGTCCAGTCCATAGTGGATCTAACATAATAGTGTGAGAGTCCAGTCCATAGTGGATCTAAAATAATAGTATGAGAGTCCAGTCCATAGTGGATCTAACATAATAGTGTGAGAGTCCAGTCCATAGTGGATCTAACATAATAGTGTGAGAGTCTAGTCCATAGTGGATCTAACATAATAGTGTGAGAGTCCAGTTCATAGTGGATCTAATATAATACTGTGAGAGTCCAGTCTATAGTGGATCTAGCATAATAGTGAGAGTCCAGTCCATAGTGGATCTAACATAATAGTGTGAAAGTCAAGTATATAGGGGATCTAACATAATAGTGTGAAAGTCCAGTCCATAAGGGATCTAACATAATAGTGTGAGAGTCTAGTCCATAGGGGATCTCACATAATAGTGAGAGTCCAGTCCATAGTGGGATAACATAATAGTGTGAGAGTCCAGTCCATAGTGGATCTAACATAATAGTGTGAGAGTCCAGTCCATAGTGGATCTAATATAATAGTGTGAGAGTCCAGTCCATAGTGGATCTAACATAATAGTGTGAAAGTCCAGTCCATAGGGGATCTAACATAATAGTGTGAAAGTCCAGTCCATAGGGGATCTAACATAATAGTGTGAGAGTCCAGTCCATATTGGGATAACATAATAGTGTGAGAGTCCAGTCCATAGTGGATCTAACATAATAGTGTGAGAGTCCACTCCATACTGGATCTAGCATAATAGTGTGAAAGTCCAGTCCATAATGGATCTAACATAATAGTGAGAGTTCAGTCCATAGTGGATCTAACATAATAGTGTGAAAGTCCAGTCCATAGTGGATCTAACATAATAGTGTGAGAGTCCAGTCCATAGTGGATCTAGCATAGTAGTGAGAGTCCAGTCCATAGTGGATCTAACATAATAGTGTGAAAGTCCAGTCCATAGTGGATCTAACATAATAGTGTGAGAGTCCAGTTCATAGTGGATCTAACATAATAGTGTGAGAGTCCAGTCCATAGTGGATCTAACATAATATTGTGAGAGTCCAGTCCATAGTGGATCTAACATAATAGTGAGAGTCCAGTCCATAGTGGATCTAACATAATAGTGTGAGAGTCCAGTCCATAGTGGACCTAACATAATAGTGTGAGAGTCCAGTCCATAGTGGATCTAGCATAGTAGTGAGAGTCCAGTCCATAGTGGATCTAACATAATAGTGTGAGAGTCCAGTCCATAGTGGATCTAACATAATAGTGTGAAAGTCCAGTTCATAGTGGATCTAACATAATAGTGTGAGAGTCCAGTCCATAGTGGATCTAATATAATAGTGTGAGAGTCCAGTCCATAGTGGATCTAGCATAATAGTGTGAAAGTCCAGTCCATAGTGGATCTAACATAATACTGAGAGTCCAGTCCATTGTGGATCTAACATAATAGTGTGAGAGTCTAGTCCATACTGGATCTAGCATAATAGTGTGAAAATCCAGTCCATAGGGGATCTAACATAATAGTGTGAGAGTCCAGTCCATAGTGGATCTAACATAATAGTGTGAGAGTCCAGTCCATAGTGGATCTAACATAATATTGTGAGTGTCCAGTCCATAGTAGATCTAACATAATAGTGTGAAAGTCAAGTCCATAGTGGATCTAACATAATAGTGAGAGTCCAGTCCATAGTGGATCTAACATAATAGTGTGAAAGTCCAGTCCATAGTGGATCTAACATAATATTTTGAGAGTCCAGTCCATAGTGGATCTAACATAATAGTGAGAGTCCAGTCCATAGTGGATCTAACATAATAGTGAGAGTCCAGTCCATAGTGGATCTAACATAATAGTGAGAGTCCAGTCCATAGTGGATCTAACATAATAGTTTGAGAGTCCTGTCCATACTGGATCTAACATAATAGTGAGATTCCAGTCCATAGTGGATCCAACATAATATTGTGAGAGTCCAGTCCATAGTGGAGCTAACATAATAGTATGAGAGTCCAGTCCATAGTGGATCTAACATAATATTGTGAAAGTCTAGTCCATAGTGGATCTAACATAACAGTGAGAGTCCAGTCCATAGTGGATCTAACATAATAGTGTGAAAGTCCAGTCCATAGTGGATCTAACATAATATTTTGAGAGTCCTGTCCATAGTGGATCTAACATAATAGTGTGAGAGTCGAGTCCATAGTGGATCTAACATAATATTGTGAAAGTCCAGTCCAAAGTGGATCTAACATAATATTGTGAGAGTCCAGTCCATAGTGGATCTAGCATAATAGTGTGAGAGTCCAGTCCATTGTGGATTTAACATAATAGTGTGAGAGTCTAGTCCATACTGGATCTAGCATAATAGTGTGAAAGTCCAGTCCATAGTGGATCTAACATAATAGTGAGAGTCCAGTCCATAGTGGGGCCAGCAGGAGACCATCCCGAGCGGAGACGGGTCAGCAGCGCAGAGATGTTCCCAACCGATGCACAGGCGAGCGGTCCACCCCGGGTCCCAACTCTGGACAGCCAGTACTTCATCCATGGCCACCGGACCTGTGTGCCCCCCCCCCCTCCACAAGGGACAGGGGGGCAGAAAAGAAAAGAAACGGCAGATCAACTGGTCTAAAAAGGGGGGTCTATTTAAAGGCTAGAGTATACAAATGAGTTTTAAGATTTAAATCATAATGTTGTTGGGGTTTTGTTACACTTACATTATGCGGTTAATAGTATTCTATCTTTATCTGTTATTTATATTTTCTGAATAAATAATGTGATAATGTTCATCAGTCAACTCAAGATAAGAAAATTATATCAAAATCAAATTACAGTATGTTATTTATTTATTTCCTCGACTGATCACTGGTTTTGGGTTTTCGTACATCTCCGTCAACCAGAACCAGCCAGCAAATATAAACGAACAAACAAACACAATTTACTTTTGTCGGTCTGCTCGTTAGTCTCTCCCGAGTGCTAATTATTCCACGATGCCTGAGATAACAGAGCATTATTACCTTTGTAAATGATGAACAGCTCTTAGGTTGTGCTCATGTGAAGAGAGTTTTATGTGGCAAATGTTGAAAATTGAGGCCTCACAAGAACAATCATTACTTTTAAATTGCATTGAAAGTCCACAAATTACCGTGGTAGACATCTTAATACCTTCCTCACCAAAGGACATTGTAAATATGATATTATGTGTCAGGTTCAAACACTGATGACATCTATTAAACAAGACAAGAGGCAAAGAATTAAACAGAGACAGAATTCAATTTGGACTCAATTGAGGAGAAATGCCTGGACACACTGTACTCTTGTACAGTCTCCAGCACGCTCTGCCAAAAGATTGCACTCCTTCTTTATTTGACTTTCTCCGACCACCTGACCACCGCTTCCACTTCCAGAGGGAAGTGGGTCGTAAACAGCGTTGCCTTTGGTTACAGAATAGTTCAAAAGAAGAGGTCGTAAAATAGTTCAACAAGACTTCCAAAAAGAGAGGAGGCTACGCCGGATAGTCGAACCTCGGATTCAGGAGGAACAGTGTGGTTTTCGTCCTGGTCGTGGAACTGTGGACCAGCTCTATACTCTCGGCAGGGTCCTTGAGGGTGCATGGGAGTTTGCCCAACCAGTCTACATGTGTTTTGTGGACTTGGAGAAGGCATTCGACCGTGTCCCTCGGGAAGTCCTGTGGGGAGTGCTCAGAGAGTATGGGGTATCGGATTGTCTGATTGTGGCAGTCCGCTCCCTGTATGATCAGTTCCAGAGCTTGGTCCACATTGCCGGTAGTAAGTCGGACACGTTTCCAGTGAGGGTTGGACTCCGCCAAGGCTGCCCTTTGTCACCGATTCTGTTCATAACTTTTATGGACAGAATTTGTAGGCGCAGTCAAGGCGTTGAGGGGATCTGGTTTGGTGGCTGCAGGATTAGGTCTCTGCTTTTTGCAGATGATGTGGTCCTGACGGCTTCATCTGGCCAGGATCTTCAGCTCTCACTGGATCGGTTCGCAGCTGAGTGTGAAGCGACTGGGATGAGAATCAGCACCTCCAAGTCCGAGTCCATGGTTCTCGCCCGGAAAAGGGTGGAATGCCATCTTCGGGTTGGGGAGGAGACCCTGCCCCAAGTGGAGGAGTTCAAGTACCTCGGAGTCTTGTTCACGAGTGAGGGAAGAGTGGATCGTGAGATCGACGGGCGGATCGGTGCGGCGTCTTCAGTAATGCGGACGCTGTATCGATCCGTTGTGGTGAAGAAGGAGCTGAGCCGGAAGGCAAAGCTCTCAATTTACCGGTCGATCTACGTTCCCATCCTCACCTATGGTCATGAGCTTTGGGTTATGACCGAAAGGACAAGATCACGGGTACAAGCGGCCGAAATGAGTTTCCTCCGCCGGGTGGCGGGGCTCTCCCTTAAAGATAGGGTGAGAAGCTCTGTCATCCGGGGGGGAGCTCAAAGTAAAGCCGCTGCTCCTCCACATCGAGAGGAGCCAGATGAGGTGGTTCGGGCATCTGGTCAGGATGCCACCCGATCGCCTCCCTCGGGAGGTGTTTAGGGCACCAGTAGGAGGCCACGGGGAAGACCCAGGACACGTTGGGAAGACTATGTCTTCCGGCTGGCCTGGGAACGCCTCGGGATCCCCCGGGAGGAGCTGGACGAAGTGGCTGCTTAGGCTGCTGCCCCCGCGACCCGACCTCGGATAAGCGGAAGAAGATAGATGGATGGATGGAGAGTTTGTAAAATACTTCAAAAAGAGGTCGTCTGGAAATTGGGCAGATCCTTGGTTCTCTCCGCTTTGAAGTCCTTGGGTTAGAACAATATCTTTCTGTTGATTACCATACATGAGAGAAAACAGGAACACCTTCATCTTGGTAGGTTTCAAAGACAGCTTGTGTCTTCTTGTCAGGAACTCAATGTAATACAACGTTTTTGTGATAATTTAGAAACAATTATTCTAACATTATGTCTCAATGGACATAACTGGATTAGTGAGCAGCACCATGTTCATAATGAAATGTTCCAGTCTAATTTATATCAAGACTATCTAATTTCACTGCTTAAATGCTTCTTTTATTGAAGACAGTGCGATAGTTTCAAATGTGGTTCATCCCTACTAAAATATGCATCATATTTTGCTGGAGCAAACTCATCTATTACACATTATTTTGGTGGATTTTATGGCTCGCATTCTGTGTTTGATTCTCATCATTCACTTATGAGCCTCCGAGTCTTCCCTGATGAGAGTCAGTCAGGCATTTATATTTATATTTATGTCTTTCGTACTTATTATTCCTTGTCTTGTTTGTATCCTAACTCGTGTAATCTGGATTTTGCAAGGCTGACTAATCAATAATTGAGAAACTCAGATATGCTCGACTACAACACCCGACCTATGATGATGAAATATGAAACCCCAAATTAAACTGTAGTTTTTTGAGTACATTTTAAATCTGAATAATTTAAGATCCTGCTAAAAATCTCAGCAAAAATGTTGGGAAAGAACATTTTGCAGAAGAAATCAGTCAGATTTTAAACAAAAACTTTAGCATTTTGGACGAGTTCATACTGAAAATGAAATTTTGCTCTACTTTTTAAGAGTTCTATTGCATTTCAACTATGTTTCCCCAAAAGAAACGTAACTATTGCTACTGCAGACAATTTGTATTTGCAATGTTCTCCACAAATATGCTTACTACAGTAAAAATACAATATTTTTGCCACAATATTTAAAATATTAATTTGATAATATACATATATATATAATATTATTTCGCCATCATTTTCTAGTCTTATTGGTTGAAATCATTCCATCCATCCAACTTCTTCCGCTTATCCGAGGTCGGGTCGCGGGGGCAGCAGCCTAAGCAGGGAAGCCCAGACTTCCCTCTCCCCAGCCACTTCGTCCAGCTCTTCCTGTGGGACCCCGAGGCGTTCCCAGGCCAGCCGGGAGACATAGTCTTCCCAACGTGTCCTGGGTCTTCCCCGCGGCCTCCTACCGGTCGGACGTGCCCTAAACACCTCCCTAGGGAGGCGTTCGGGTGGCATCCTGACCAGATGCCCGAACCACCTCATCTGGCTCCTCTCGATGTGGAGAAGCAGCGGCTTTACTTTGAGCTCCTCCCGGATGGCAGAGCTTCTCACCCTATCTCTAAGGGAGAGCCCCGCCACCCGGCGGAGGAAACTCATTTCGGCCGCTTGTACCCGTGATCTTGTCCTTTCGGTCATGACCCAAAGCTCATGACCATAGGTGAGGATGGGAACGTAGATCGACCGGTAAATTGAGAGCTTTGCCTTCCGGCTCAGCTCCTTCTTCACCACAACAGATCGATACCGCGTCCGCATTACTGAAGATGCCGCACCGATCCGCCTGTCGATCTCACGATCCACTCTTCCCTCACTCGTGAACAAGACTCCGAGGTACTTGAACTCCTCCACTTGGGGCAAGATCTCCTCCCCAACCCGGAGATGGCACTCCACCCTTTTCCAGGCGAGAACCATGGACTCGGACTTGGAGGTGCTGATTCTCATCCCAGTCGCTTCACACTCGGCTGCGAACCGATCCAGTGAGAGTTGAAGATCCTGGCCAGATGAAGCCATCAGGACCACATCATCTGCAAAAAGCAGAGACCTAATCCTGCAGCCACCAAACCAGATCCCCTCAACGCCTTGACTGCGCCTAGAAATTCTGTCCATAAAAGTTATGAACATAATCGGTGACAAAGGGCAGCTTTGGCGGAGTCCAACCCTCACTGGAAACGTGTCCGACTTACTGCCGGCAATGCAGACCAAGCTCTGGCACTGAGCATACAGGGAGCGGACTGCCACAATCAGACAGTCCGATACCCCATACTCTCTGAGCACTCCCCACAGGACTTCCCGAGGGACACGGTCGAATGCCTTCTCCAAGTCCACAAAACACATGTAGACTGGTTGGGCAAACTCCCATGCACCCTCAAGGACCCTGCCGAGAATATAGAGCTGGTCCACAGTTCCACGACCAGGACGAAAACCACACTGTTCCTCCTGAATCCGAGGTTCGACTATCCGGCGTAGCCTCCTCTCCAGTACACCTGAATAGACCTTACCGGGAAGGCTGAGGAGTGTGATCCCACGATAGTTAGAACACACCCTCCGGTTCCCCTTCTTAAAGAGAGGAACCACCACCCCGGTCTGCCAATCCAGAGGTACCGCCCCCGATGTCCACGCGATGCTGCAGAGTCTTGTCAACCAAGACAGCCCCACAGCATCCAGAGCCTTAAGGAACTCCGGGCGGATCTCATCTACCCCCGGGGCCCTGCCACCGAGGAGCTTTTTAACTCCCTAAAAACCTAATGGTTGAAATCATTATAATCGTAATTAAAAATAATAAAATTGTGTGAATGCTCCAAAGCATTTGCCTTCCACATTTTTCACCCGATTCAAACTATTCCAACTTCAAACTGTTCAGCCGATTCGGGAATCGCGGACTTTCCCTTGACAAATTTCAAAATTTCCCAGTTTTCCCAGAATTCCAGGTTTTCCGGGACATTTTTTCCCATTCAAAATGAATTGGCCATTTTTCAAACTTGCACCATTTCCACATTTTTCAACCTTTTCAAACCACTTCAGAAAAACCACTGTCAGTAACTACAGTTTTTCGCTACATCTGTAAGTGCAAGTTAAAACTACTATGCAAAGCGAAGGCCATTTATCAACAACACCCAGAAACTATGATGAAGTATGAAACCCCAAATTAAACTGTAGTTTTTTGAGTACATTTTAAATCTGAATAATTTGTCGAATCGCTCAGTACAAACCAAACTAGAGTTGAGATCCTGCTAAAAATCTCAGCAAAAATGTTAGGACAGAATAGTTTGCAGAAGAAAGCAGTCTGATTTTAAACAAAAACTTTAACAATTTTTAATTGCAATGTTCTCCACAAATATGCTTACTACAGTAAAAATACAATATTTTTGCCACAATATTTAAAATATTAATTTGATAATATATATAATATTATTTTGCCATCATTTTCTAGTCTTATTGGTTGAAATCATTATAATCGTAATTAAAAATAATAAAATTGTGTGAATGCTCCAAAGCATTTGCCTTCCACATTTTTCACCCGATTCAAACTGTTCCAACCTCAAACTTTTCAGCCTATTCGGGAATCACAAGCTTTCCATTGACATATTCCAAAAATTCCCAGATTTCCCAGATTTCCAGGTTTTCCGGGACATTTTTTCCCATTCAAAATGAATTGGCCATTTTTCAAACTTGCACCATTTCCACATTTTTCAACCTTTTCAAACCACTTCAGAAAAACCACTGTCAGTAACTACGGTTTGTCGCTACATCTGTAAGTGCAAGTTAAAACTACTATGCAAAGCGAAAGCCATTTATCAACAACACCCAGAAACTATGATGAAGTATGAAACCCCAAATTAAACTGTAATTTTTTTGAGTACATTTTAAATCTGAATAATTTGTCGAATCGCTCAGTACAAACCAAACTACAGTTGAGATCCTGCTAAAAATCTCAGCAAAAATGTTCGGAAAGAATAGTTTGCAGAAGAAAGCAGTCTGATTTTAAACAAAAACTTTAGCATTTTGGACGAGTTCATACTGAAAATGAAATTTTGCTATACTTTTTAAGAGTTCTATTGCATTTCATTGCATTATAAAAGAAACTTAACTATTGCTACTGCAGACAATTTTTAATTGCAATGTTCTCCACTAATATGCTTACTACAGTAAAAATACAAAATTTTGCCATAATATCTAAAATATTAATTTGATAATTCATACATACTGTACATTACCTTTTGCATTATATTAATTTATACTATTATGTGTTGTCTACCTTGTATTCCTTTTTTTATGTCATTGCCTGAAATAAATTAATAAATGAAAAAAATAAAAATACTAATAATATATGTAATATTATTTTGGCCCCATCTTCTAGTTTTATTGGTTGAAATCATTAAAATCGTAATTAAAAATAATAATAATTGTGTGAATGCTCCAAAATTTCTACACCAAAATTCATTTATTTATTCTTATTATTATTATTATTATTATTCTCCAGATTTTGGCGCGCTCTACCTTCCACATTTTTCACCCGATTCAAACCGTCCTAACTTCAAACTGTTCAGCCTATTCGGGAATCACAGGCTTTCCTTTGACATATTCCAAAAATTCCCAGATTTCCCTAGAATTCCAGGTTTTCCAGGACATTTTTTCCCATTCAAAATGAATTGGCCATTTTTCAAACTTGCACCATTTCCACATTTTTCAACCTTTTCAAACCACTTCATAAAAACACTGTCAGTAACTACAGTTGGTTGCTACATCTGTAAGTGCAAGTTAAAACTCTACTATGCAAAGCCAAAGCCATTTATCAACAACACCCAGAAACGCCGCCGGCTTCGCTGGGCCCGAGCTCATCTAAGATGGACTGATGCAAAGTGGAAAATTGTTCTGTGGTCTGACGAGTCCACATTTCAAATTGTTTTTGGAAACTGTGGATGTCGTGTACTCCGGAACAAAGAGGAAAAGAACCATCCGGATTGTTCTAGGCTCAAAGTTGAAAAGCCAGCATCTGTGATGGTATGGGGGTGTATTAGTGCCCAAGACATGGGTAACTTACACATCTGTGAAGGCACCATTAATGCTGAAAGGTACATACAGGTTTTGGAGCAACATATGTTGCCATCCAAGCGACGTTATCATGGACGCCCCTGCTTATTTCAGCAAAATGGTCTGGCCCCACAATACCTGACCGAGCTCCTGCATCATCATACCTCATCTAGAGCCCTAAGGTCAGCTGACCAAATGCTGTTGGCGGTCCCCAGATCCAGGCTAAAGACCAGAGGGGACAGAGCCTTTTCCATTGCCGCCCCTAAGCTCTGGAACAGCCTTCCCCTCCACATTAGGTCAGCCCAGAGCCTGGGGGTCTTCAAAACCCTTCTTAAGACCTATCTCTTCTCGCTGGCCTTTGACCTGAGCTGAGTCCGCCCACTAGGCCACCATTTCTATCCCCCCCCCCCCACCCGCCCCTTTCGCACTTTTATTATTATTATTTTTATTTAGCAAATTTTTACTTTTTATTCGACCCCTTTTACCGTATTGTTTTTACACTATCTGTCAGGACTTGGTCCTGGGTGTTTGCTTTTCCGGAATGCAACGGAAAATTGGCTCGGGCGAGATGGGAATGTGAGTACATGATTTATTATTATTATCAAAAAAAAGTACAAACGAAAAGCGCGCACAGTGGCGGAGAAACAACTTGGCTATGAAAACAAATACTTGCACAAAGGCAGAAACTATGAACAACAAAAAACACTAACTGTGGCATTAATAAACAAAACTTACTTGGCATGGACAAGAGGAGCAGCATGAACGATGGACATGAAAAAAGGGTCAGGAATGTACAGAGCATAAATGTGAGATGTCGTCGGAACGACAAACTGAAAACAATGAACTTAAATACTATAGACATGATTAGTGAAAGCAGGTGTGTGACTCAAAACGTGAAACAGGTGCGTGACGTGACTAAACTAATGGTTGCTATGGTGACAAAACAAAACAAAAGTGCACAAAAAGTCCAAAAACAAAACCGAACATGACTAAAACAAAACATGATCACACAGACATGACACTATCTTGTTCAGCTCATTCATTGTTTACGTTCTTTGTTTGTTTGTTTTTGTTTTTTTGTTGTTTTTTTTGTTTTGTTTTGTTTTTTGTTTTGTTTTTGTTTTTTGTTCTATGCTTTTTTTTAACCTGTAAAGCACTTTGGTTCAATTTAAAAGTTGTCGTAAAGGTGCTATATAAATAAAGTTGACTTGACAAGACAATGCCAAGCCACGTGTTACAACAGCGTGGCTTCATAGTAAAAGAGTGCGGGTACTAGACTGGCCTGCCTGTAGTCCAGACCTGTCTCCCATTGAAAATGTGTGGCGCATTATGAAGCCTAAAATACCACAACGGAGACCCCGGACTGTTGAACAACTTAAGCTCATGACCTTCGATCCCTCAGGCTGTACTGCATCAACAAGCGACATCAGTGTGATCAGTGTGTAAAGGATATCACCACATGGGCTCAGGAACACTTCAGAAACCCACTGTCAGTAACAACAGTTGGTCGCTGCATCTGTAAGTGCAAGTTAAAACTCTCCTATGCAAAGCGAAAACCGTTTATCAACAACACCCAGAAACGCCGTCGGCTTCGCTGGGCTTGAGCTCATCTAAGATGGACTGATACAAAGTGGAAAAGTGTTCTGTGGTCTGACGAGTCCACTTTTCAAATTGTTTTGGAAACTGTGGACGTCGTGTCCTCCGGACCAAAGGGGAAAAGAACCATCCGGATTGTTATAGGCTCAAAGTTGAAAAGCCAGCATCTGTGATGAAGACATGGGTAACTTACACATCTGTGAAGGCGCCATTAATGCTGAAAGGTACATACAGGTTTTGGAGCAACATATGTTGCCATCCAAGCAACGTTGCCATGGACGCCCCTGCTTATTTCAGCAAGACCATGCCAAGCCACGTGTTACATCAATGTGGCTTCATAGTAAAAGAGTGCGGGTACTAGACTGGCCTGCCTGTAGTCCAGACCTGTCTCCCATTGAAAATGTGTGGCGCATTATGAAGCCTAAAATACTACAACAGAGACCCCGGACTGTTGAACAACTTAAGCTGTACACCAAGCAAGAATGGGAAAGAATTCCACCTGAAAAGCTTCAAAAATGTGTCTCCTCAGTTCCCAAACGTTTACTGAGTATTGTTAAAAGGAAAGGCCATGTAACACAGTAGTAAACATGCCCCTGTGCCAACTTTTTTGCAATGTGTTGCTGCCATTAAATTCTAAGTTTATGAATATTTGCAAAAAAAAAATGAAATTTCTCAGTTCCCAAACATTTACTGAGTGTTGTTAAAAGGAAAAGCCATGTAACACAGTAGTAAAAATGCCCCTGTGCCAACTTTTTTGCAATGTGTTGCTGCCATTAAATTCTAAGTTAATGAATATTTGCAAAAAAAAAATGAAATTTCTCAGTTCCCATACGTTTACTGAGTGTTGTTAAAAGGAAGGGCCATGTAACACAGTAGTAAAAATGCCCCTGTGCCAACTTTTTTGCAATGTGTTGTTGCCATTAAATTCTAAGTTAATGAATATTTGCAAAAAAAAAATGAAATTTCTCAGTTCCCAAACGTTTACTGAGTCTTGTTAAAAGGAAAGGCCATGTAACACAGTAGTAAAAATGCCCCTGTGCCAACTTTTTTGCAATGTGTTGCTGCCATTAAATTCTAAGTTAATGAATATTTGCAAAAAAAAAATGAAATTTCTCAGTTCCCATACGTTTACTGAGTGTTGTTAAAAGGAAGGGCCATGTAACACAGTAGTAAAAATGCCCCTGTGCCAACTTTTTTGCAATGTGTTGCTGCCATTAAATTCTAAGTTAATGAATATTTGCAAAAAAAAATGAAATTTCTCAGTTCCCAAACGTTTACTGAGTCTTGTTAAAAGGAAAGGCCATGTAACACAGTAGTAAAAATGCCCCTGTGACAACTTTTTTGCAATGTGTTGCTGCCATTAAATTCTAAGTTAATGAATATTTGCAAAAAAAAAATGAAATTTCTCAGTTCCCAAACGTTTACTGAGTGTTGTTAAAAGGAAAGGCCATGTAACACAGTAGTAAAAATGCCCCTGTGACAACTTTTTTGCAATGTGTTGCTGCCATTAAATTCTAAGTTAATGAATATTTGCAAAAAAAAATGAAATTTCTCAGTTCCCAAACGTTTACTGAGTGTTGTTAAAAGGAAAGGCCATGTAACACAGTAGTAAAAATGCCCCTGTGACAACTTTTTTGCAATGTTTTGCTGTCATTAAATTCTAAGTTAATGAATATTTGCAAAAAAAAATGAAATTTCTCAGTTCCCAAACGTTTACTGAGTATTGTTAAAAGGAAAAGCCATGTAACACAGTAGTAAAAATGCCCCTGTGCCAACTTTTTTGCAATGTGTTGCTGCCATTAAATTCTAAGTTAATGAATATTTGCAAAAAAAAATGAAATTTCTCAGTTCCCAAACGTTTACTGAGTGTTGTTAAAAGGAAAGGCCATGTAACACAGTAGTAAAAATGCCCCTGTGACAACTTTTTTGCAATGTGTTGCTGCCATTAAATTCTAAGTTAATGAATATTTGCAAAAAAAATGAAATGTTTCAGTTCCCAAACGTTTACTGAGTGTTGTTAAAAGGAAAGGCCATGTAACACAGTGGTAAAAATGCCCCTGTGCCAACTTTTTTGCAATGTGTTGCTGCCATTAAATTCTAAGTTAATGAATATTTGCAAAAAAAAAATGAAATTTCTCAGTTCCCAAACGTTTACTGAGTGTTGTTAAAAGGAAAGGCCATGTAACACAGTAGTAAAAATGCCCCTGTGCCAACATTTTTGCAATTTGTTGCTGCCATTAAATTCTAAGTTAATGAATATTTGCAAAAAAAAAAAGAAATTTCTCAGTTCCCAAATGTTTACTGAGTGTTGTTAAAAGGAAAGGCCATGTAACACAGTAGTAAAAATGCCCCTGTGCCAACTTTTTTGCAATGTGTTGCTGCCATTAAATTCTAAGTTAATGAATATTTGCAAAAAAAAAAAAGAAATTTCTCAGTTCCCAAACGTTTACTGAGTGTTGTTAAAAGGAAAGGCCATGTAACACAGTAGTAAAAATGCCCCTGTGCCAACTTTTTTGCAATGTGTTGCTGCCATTAAATTCTAAGTTAATGAATATTTGCAAAAAAAAATGAAATTTCTCAATTCCCAAACGTTTACTGAGTGTTGTTAAAAGGAAAGGCCATGTAACACAGTAGTAAAAATGCCCCTGTGACAACTTTTTTGCAATGTGTTGCTGCCATTAAATTCTAAGTTAATGAATATTTGCAAAAAAAATGAAATGTTTCAGTTCCCAAACGTTTACTGAGTGTTGTTAAAAGGAAAGGCCATGTAACACAGTGGTAAAAATGCCCCTGTGCCAACTTTTTTGCAATGTGTTGCTGCCATTAAATTCTAAGTTAATGAATATTTGCAAAAAAAAAATGAAATTTCTCAGTTCCCAAACGTTTACTGAGTGTTGTTAAAAGGAAAGGCCATGTAACACAGTAGTAAAAATGCCCCTGTGCCAACTTTTTTGCAATGTGTTGCTGCCATTAAATTCTAAGTTAATGAATATTTGCAAAAAAAAAAAGAAATTTCTCAGTTCCCAAACGTTTACTGAGTGTTGTTAAAAGGAAAGGCCATGTAACACAGTAGTAAAAATTCCCCTGTGCCAACTTTTTTGCAATGTGTTGCTGCCATTAAATTCTAAGTTAATGAATATTTGCAAAAAAAAAAAAAGAAATTTCTCTGTTCCCAAACGTTTACTGAGTGTTGTTAAAAGGAAAGGCCATGTAACACAGTAGTAAAAATGCCCCTGTGCCAACTTTTTTGCAATGTGTTGCTGCCATTAAATTCTAAGTTAATGAATATTTGCAAAAAAAAATGAAATTTCTCAATTCCCAAACGTTTACTGAGTGTTGTTAAAAGGAAAGGCCATGTAACACAGTAGTAAAAATGCCCCTGTGACAACTTTTTTGCAATGTGTTGCTGCCATTAAATTCTAAGTTAATGAATATTTGCAAAAAGAAATGAAATTTTTCAGTTCCCAAACGTTTACTGAGTGTTGTTAAAAGGAAAGGCCATGTAACACAGTGGTAAAAATGCCCCTGTGCCAACTTTTTTGCAATGTGTTGCTACCATTAAATTCTAAGTTAATGAATATTTGCCAAAAAAAATGAAATTTCTCAGTTCCCAAACGTTTACTGAGTGTTGTTAAAAGGAAAGGCCATGAAACACAGTAGTAAAAATGCCCCTGTGCGAACGTTTTTGCAATGTGTTGCTGCCATTAAATTCTAAGTTAATGAATATTTGCAAAAAAAAATGAAATTTCTCAGTTCCCAAACGTTTACTGAGTCTTGTTAAAAGGAAAGGCCATGTAACACAGTAGTAAAAATGCCCCTGTGCCAACTTTTTTGCAATGTGTTGCTGCCATTAAATTCTAAGTTAATGAATATTTGCAAAAAAAAATGAAATTTCTCAGTTCCCAAACGTTTACTGAGTGTTGTTAAAAGGAAAGGCCATGTAACACAGTAGTAAAAATGCCCCTGTGCCAACTTTTTTGCAATGTGTTGCTGCCATTAAATTCTAAGTTAATGAATATTTGCAAAAAAAAATGAAATTTCTCAGTTCCCAAACGTTTACTGAGTGTTGTTAAAAGGAAAAGCCATGTAACACAGTAGTAAAAATGCCCCTGTGCCAACTTTTTTGCAACGTGTTGCTGCCATTAAATTCTAAGTTAATGAATATTTGCAAAAAAAAAGGAAATTTCTCAGTTCCCAAACGCTTACTGAGTGTTGTTAAAAGGAAAGGCCATGTAACACAGTAGTAAAAATGCCCTAGTGACAACTTTTTTGCAATGTGTTGCTGCCATTAAATTCTAAGTTAATGAATATTTGCAAAAAAAAAAATGAAATTTCTCAGTTCCCAAACGTTTACTGAGTGTTGTTAAAAGGAAAGGCCATGTAACACAGTAGTAAAAATGCCCCTGTGACAACTTTTTTGCAATGTGTTGCTGCCATTAAATTCTAAGTTAATGAATATTTGCCAAAAAAAAATGAAATTTCTCAGTTCCCAAACGTTTACTGAGTGTTGTTAAAAGGAAAGGCCATGTAACACAGTAGGAAAAATGCCCCTGTGCCAACTTTTTTGCAATGTGTTGCTGCCATTATAAGTTAATGAATATTTGCAAAAAAAAAATGAAATTTCTCAGTTGGAACGTTAAATATCTTGTCTTTGCAGTCTATTCAATTGAATATAAGTTGAAAAGGATTAACAAATCATTGTATTCTCTTTTTATTTACCTTTTACACAACGTGACAACTTCATTGCTTTTGGGTTTTTGTAGATAAACTCCTGTGCCAGGACTTTAATCCATGTTTTGGCTGAAAAAACAAACAACCTCTGACCTCGATGTCTTCTCAGATAACAACGCCTTCAAGTCGCCTGAGGACTTCAAGGTGTCCCTCTCCCTGCGCACCAACTACTTGTACGGCCGCATCAAGAAGAGCCTCCCAGAAATGTACGCCTTCACCGTCTGCATGTGGCTCAAGTCCAGCGCCAGTCCGGGCATAGGGACCCCCTTCTCTTACGGAGTACCGGGACAGGCTAACGAGATCGTGCTGATCGAATGGGGGAACAACCCCATCGAGCTGCTGGTTAACGACAAGGTAAGCACTTTGTTTGATGGTATCATTGCGCCCTGGTTTTGTCGACACCTCTGGCTGTGAGGATGCTAATGAACGTTGGCGATGCTCATTAAGCACGCGCTGGTTGGCATGTTGCTTACCTTTGAGCACAACAACTGAGCAGAGTTTCGCTGACCTTCAGCTGTGATTATTTAATTAGCATCTTATAAACATTTCATATGACTGACCCACATTCCACACTGGCTCCAGAATAGCAGTAATTCATTAGAGAATCAGTGTGCTTATTTAAGGGCCTTATCCTTTTTTTCCCCCCTTCCTGTAAATGCTAATGTTGTAACTACAATCGCATGCCGTTATTAGGGTTTAATCATGCAACTGAGCAACACATGAGCAGTTTTACATGCATATAAATATATATACAGGTAAAAGCCAGTAAATTAGAATATTTTGAAAAACTTGATTTATTTCAGTAATTGCATTCAAAAGGTGTAACTTGTACATTATATTTATTCATTGCACACAGACTGATGCATTCAAATGTTTATTTCATTTAATTTTGATGATTTGAAGTGGCAACAAATGAAAATCCAAAATTCCGTGTGTCACAAAATTACAATATTACTTAAGGCTAATACAAAAAAGGGATTTTTAGAAATGTTGGCCAACTGAAAAGTATGAAAATGAAAAATATGAGCATGTACAATACTCAATACTTGGTTGGAGCTCCTTTTGCCTCATTTACTGCGTTAATGCGGCGTGGCATGGAGTCGATGAGTTTCTGGCACTGCTCAGGTGTTATGAGAGCCCAGGTTGCTCTGATAGTGGCCTTCAACTCTTCTGCGTTTTTGGGTCTGGCATTCTGCATCTTCCTTTTCACAATACCCCACAGATTTTCTATGGGGCTAAGGTCAGGGGAGTTGGCGGGCCAATTTAGAACAGAAATACCATGGTCCGTAAACCAGGCACGGGTAGATTTTGCGCTGTGTGCAGGCGCCAAGTCCTGTTGGAACTTGAAATCTCCATCTCCATAGAGCAGGTCAGCAGCAGGAAGCATGAAGTGCTCTAAAACTTGCTGGTAGACGGCTGCGTTGACCCTGGATCTCAGGAAACAGAGTGGACCGACACCAGCAGATGACATGGCACCCCAAACCATCACCCAACCATGCAAATTTTGCATTTCCTTTGGAAATCGAGGTCCCAGAGTCTGGAGGAAGACAGGAGAGGCACAGGATCCACGTTGCCTGAAGTCTAGTGTAAAGTTTCCACCATCAGTGATGGTTTGGGGTGCCATGTCATCTGCTGGTGTCGGTCCACTCTGTTTCCTGAGATCCAGGGTCAACGCAGCCGTCTACCAGCAAGTTTTAGAGCACTTCATGCTTCCTGCTGCTGACCTGCTCTATGAAGATGGAGATTTCAAGTTCCAACAGGACTTGGCGCCTGCACACAGCGCAAAATCTACCCATGCCTGGTTTACGGACCATGGTATTTCTGTTCTAAATTGGCCCGCCAACTCCCCTGACCTTAGCCCCATAGAAAATCTGTGGGGTATTGTGAAAAGGAAGATGCAGAATGCCAGACCCAAAAACGCAGAAGAGTTGAAGGCCACTATCAGAGCAACCTGGGCTCTCATAACACCTGAGCAGTGCCAGAAACTCATCGACTCCATGCCACGCCGCATTAACGCAGTAATTGAGGCAAAAGGAGCTCCAACCAAGTATTGAGTATTGTACATGCTCATATTTTTCATTTTCATACTTTTCAGTTGGCCAACATTTCTAAAAATCCCTTTTTTGTATTAGCCTTAAGTAATATTCTAATTTTGTGACACACGGAATTTTGGATTTTCATTTGTTGCCACTTCAAATCATCAAAATTAAATGAAATAAACATTTGAATGCATCAGTCTGTGTGCAATGAATAAATATAATGTACAAGTTACACCTTTTGAATGCAATTACTGAAATAAATCAAGTTTTTCAAAATATTCTAATTTACTGGCTTTTACCTGTATATATACAAACCCCGTTTCCATATGAGTTGGGAAATTGTGTTAGACGTAAATATAAACGGAATACAATTATTCATTTTCAACCCATATTCAGTTGAATATGCTACAAAGACAACATATTTGATGTTCAAACTCATAAACATTTTTTTTTTTTTTGCAAATAATCATTAACTTTAGAATTTGATGCCAGCAACACGTGACAAAGAAGTTGGGAAAAGGTGGCAATAAATACTGATAAAGTTGAGGAATGCTCATCAAAACACTTATTTGGAACATCCCACAGGTGTGCAGGCTAATTGGGAACAGGTGGGTGCCATGATTGGGTATAAAAGTAGATTCCATGAAATGCTCAGTCATTCACAAACAAGGATGGGGCGAGGGTCACCACTTTGTCAACAAATGCGTGAGCAAATTGTTTAAGAAAAACCTTTCTCAACCAGCTATTGCAAGGAATTTAGGGATTTCACCATCTACGGTCCGTAATATCATCAAAGGGTTCAGAGAATCTGGAGAAATCACTGCACGTACGCAGCTAAGCCCGTGACCTTCGATCCCTCAGGCTGTACTGCATCAACAAGCGACATCAGTGTGTAAAGGATATCACCACATGGGCTCAGGAACACTTCAGAAACCCACTGTCAGTAACTACAGTTGGTCGCTACATCTGTAAGTGCAAGTTAAAACTCTCCTATGCAAGGCGAAAACCGTTTATCAACAACACCCAGAAACGCCGTCGGCTTCGCTGGGCCTGAGCTCATCTAAGATGGACTGATGCAAAGTGGAAAAGTATTCTGTGGTCTGACGAGTCCACATTTCAAATTGTTTTTGGAAACTGTGGACGTCGTGTCCTCCGGACCAAAGGGGAAAAGAACCATCCGGATTGTTATAGGCGCAAAGTTGAAAAGCCAGCATCTGTGATGGTATGGGGGTGTATTAGTGCCCAAGGCATGGGTAACTTACACATCTGTGAAGGCGCCATTAATGCTGAAAGGTACATACAGGTTTTGGAGCAACATATGTTGCCATCCAAGCAACGTTACCATGGACGCCCCTGCTTATTTCAGCAAGACAATGCCAAGCCACGTGTTACATCAACGTGGCTTCATAGTAAAAGAGTGCGGGTACTAGACTGGCCTGCCTGTAGTCCAGACCTGTCTCCCATTGAAAATGTGTGGCGCATTATGAAGCCTAAAATACCACAACGGAGAATTTGAACAACTTAAGCTGTACATCAAGCAAGAATGGGAAAGAATTCCACTTGAGAAGCTTCAAAAATGTGTCTCCTCAGTTCCCAAACGTTTACTGAGTGTTGTTAAAAGGAAAGGCCATGTAACACAGTGGTGAACATGCCCTTTCCCAACTACTTTGGCACGTGTTGCAGCCATGAAATTCTAAGTTAATTATTATTTGCAAAAAAAAAAAGAGTTTGAACATCAAATATGTTGTCATTGTAGTGCATTCAACTGAATATGGGTTGAAAATAATTTGCAAATCATTGTATTCTATTTATATTTACATCTAACACAATTTCCCAACTCATATGGAAACGGGGTTTGTATATATATATTTATTATTTTTATTTTTTGTATTTTTTTTTTTTCGGATTATGAGTCACAGTTTTTTTCATAGTTTGGCCGGGGGTGCCACTTATACTCTGGAGCGACTTATGTTTGAAATTATTAACACATTACCGTAAAATATCAAATAATATTATTTATCTCATGCAGCGGCTCAGCTGGCGCTGTACTTCCTCCTCTGTGAAGGGGGCCGGTTCCTCGGGGTCTGGTGGTGGGAGGGCTTTCAGCAGGTCCTGACACTCTGGTGAGAAGTCCAAATGATCAAAACGGGTAAAACATGTCTTTAGAGAGGGTTTCCGGGTCACTGACAGTGCATGATGTTTTTGGTTGGCATCCTGTCAGGGTTTTCACCTTCTGAAAGGCCTGCTTGGTCATGTTGCTGAATTCGGTTTCCAGTTTGTTTTTGTACTTCAGTTTTGCTTTAAATACTTCCTATTTTTTTTTGCCTTGAGGCTGGCCCAGTCCTGTTGCATGAAGGATTCATGTTCTTCCTTCTGGCTCTTTTTTAATTGTGGGGTAATCCATGGTTTGGAGTTGGGATAAATATGTATTGTTTTGGTTGGTATTGTGGAGCTGATGCATAATTTGATGTAGTCTGTAATGACAAAGACCCTGTCATTCAGACTACCATCAAAAATGGCCCAGTCAGTACAAGCCCGGGAGTAGAGATGCGCGGATAGGCAATTATTTCATCCGCAACCGCATCACAAAAGTCGTCAACCATCCGCATCCACCCGAACTAACATTTAATCAAAACCGCATCCGCCCGAACCCGCCCGTTGTTATATATCTAATATAGACGATGCAAGGCATTAGTGAGGTTATAAAGCTTTTGCCTGTTAAAGAAAGGAGACTGATCCAATGCAGCAGAGACATTCAATGCGTGCCACGCTGTCACGGCCCAGACGCACACCAGTGCGCAATCATCTGGGAGCCGCGCTGAGCGCACCTCCAAGCGCGTGGAGGTGCGATGTCCCTCGCACCCGCGGCGGCTCCACCCGGGCTCACGCCCGAGGCTTCAGCGCGCACCGCGGCGGCCATCCTACTCGTCGCGGCCTAGCCCTCGCGGCTCTCGCTGCCGGCGACGGCCGGGTATGGGCCCGACGCTCCAGCGCCATCCATTTTCAGGGCTAGTTGATTCGGCAGGTGGGTTGTTACACACTCCTTAGCGGGTTCCGACTTCCATGGCCACCGTCCTGCTGTCTATATCAACCAACACCTTTTCTGGGGTCTGATGAGCGTCGGCATCGGGCGCCTTAACCCGGCGTTCGGTTCATCCCGGTAGCGCCAGTTCTGCTTACCAAAAGTGGCCCACTAGGCTCACCAGGGTGAGCCCCACCCCTTTCGTGAGCGCACTGCGCGCGGAGTGACCCCTGTTACGAGCCCCCGGCAACGGGGGTGGCGGGCAGGTAAGCTGCGCGGGCGGAGCGCGCGGAGTGACCCCTGTTACGAGCCCCCGTGGCGGGCAGGTAAGCTGCTTACCTGCTGCGCGTGACGCCGGCCACGGCAAAGACGGACGAGGCGGGGTGTCGGTGCGGTGGGCGCGGTGGTGACCCTGGACGTGCGTCGGGCCCTTCTCGCGGATCACCTCAGCTACGGCTCCCGGTGGGGCCCTCTCGGGGGAAGGGGCCTCGGTCCCGGACCCCGGCGAGGCGTCCCTTCTCTGCTCCGTAAAAGTGTCCATCTCTTTTTTTTTTCTTCTTCTGTTGTGGCATATGCTGCAGGTGCCTGCTCGTTTTTCGTATGTGGGTAACAACATTGAACTATGTATATATATTTCCGAATTGGTTTAACTGCCACCCGCCTGAATCTATTTAAAATCTAATTTTTTTTTATTTCAACCGCCCGACCCGACCCGCGGATAAAATCTAATTTTTTTTCATTTCAACTGCCCGACCCGCGGATAATCCGCGGAATCCGCGGTTGTGTCCGCAAACCGCGCATCTCTACCCGGGAGCCTTGGAGTTGAGTGGTTGCGTCCTCCGTCCACTGGGGGGCACTGCTGCAGAGCGGAGGGTATGAACGGGCACGGAAGGCATCGGTGATGTTCCCGTAGCATAAGTCCAATATGTTTCCCCTTCCTGTTGGAATGTCCACATACTGTTCGAAAGATGGTAAAACATTGTCCAGTCTGCATCTGTTAAAGTCCCCCAAATATTTAATAATTTGAGGCGTACTAGTTTTGTAAATTTGTCGTTAAACTCTCAATTGTACAATATTTTTTTCGAGTGAGTAGGAAGAGTTCTAAGGATGTGGCTTAATTTCCCCTCAATGGCGTCACATTGAAACTAAACCAACAGCGCCTCCGCTGGCTAAAGCCACATTGTGGGGAGAGAGAGAGTGTGATCAGCGCGCTTGCAGGAACAAAGGTCACCGAAAGATGGGTTCTCACTTCTCTGTGAAGCGCTTTGAGTGTCTAGAAAAGCGCTATATAAATCTAATCCATTATTATTATTATTATAGGAGCAAAGGTCACCCAAAAAAACGAAACGAGGGCTGAGAAAAGACAAGGAAAATACAATTATGGTTACGGTAAGGGATCTAAGGATAACAAGTATTAATGGTGTCATGTCTGTGTGATCATGTTTTGTTTTGGTTATGTTCGGTTTGGTTTTTGGACTCTTTATGCACTCTTGTTTGTTTTGTTTCCATGACAACCCATTAGTTTTCACCTGTCCTCATGTCACGCACCTGATTCATTTGGACTCACACACCTGTCATTAATCTTGTTCAAGACTATTTAAGCCCATAGTCGCCAGGAAGTCAGCCTGGCGACATCAACTCTGTTTGACTTCTGCTACGCATGTTACCCATGCTACCATAGTTCCATGCCAAGTGAGTTTTGTCTATTTTCATGTTCTAAGTAATTTTTTGTTTATTGTCCATAGTTTTGCCTTTGTGGTAGTTTTTGTTTCTTAGCCAAGTTTATCTCCGCCTTGAGCGCGCCTTTTGTCTGTACCCTTTTTGTAGTTAGTGTTAAAATAAAATCATCTATTTACCTCCAAGCCATGTCCGATCCAACTTTACTTGCATCTCGGGAAAACAAACAACCCACAGACCTCGTCCTGACAAATGGTAACCGTGGCAAAAACCTAGATGGTTAGTTGTACCGTTTTAAATTAAAACGATCAAAAAAACCAGGACTGAAAACTGCACTTGGATAAACTCACGGACTGACCTGGTGTTGTTGGCTTTGGACTGACTGGCGGCTTACACACACACATGCATCCACGAAAAAATATACGCCACACACACATACCCCACACCCCCATCCAATACCCTTGACGCGAATCCCTTAGGGGTGATGGACAGCTGGGCAGCGCCTGAGAGCTGCAGCCTGCCACCGTGACCCCGCACTCCCTCCCCTTTGTTGAAACTCTCAAGATGTATGTTGTAATATGTATATGTGCTTTGCTATGGAGGGTTTTTTTCCCACTCCAGACTGGGTGCCCCCTTAGGATCCCAGTCTAGATTGTATTTTTTTTACTCATCCTTCCCCAGCATTGACCTTTTCCTATCTTTTACGGGGCGCCTTGTGGCGACCCATCAGATTTCCTGTTCTGTAACCCTGTACACTGTTTGTTTGTCTAATCTTGAACGAGTTTGTGCAGAAAACAAAGTTCCGTTGTACTTGTACAATGACAATAAAGACCTACCTACCTACTTACCTGCCGACTGGCACCTGCTCGCTAGCATTAAGGTCTTTCCCCATCAACAAACGACTACGGATGAAACAGTACCAAAGTCTTGCGATACGAGATTTTCACGGTATTAAAGCCACAGTACGATATTATTGTGTTACATATCAGGAATGTTAAGGATAACACACTTTAATTGAACACATACATATTGCTAATATCATCTCAAGGCATTCAATGGATGGCAACTAGACTCGTTGGTTTGTCTTAGAATACGTTTCGACGCTAATCTGAGTAGACTTCATCAGTTCATGCTCATAGACTTAGTTTGGTCAGATTTGGTCCATAATGCTAAAATGTTATATTCATACCACTAGGTTTGTACGGTATACCGGTGTTAGTATAGTACCGCGATACTAATGAATCATATTCGGTACTATACCGCCCGTCGTCGTCACGTCATGTCATTGTTGGTTTTACTAGCAGACGAGCATGTTCGGCAGCGCACAATCACAGAGTACTTACAAGCAGACTAAATCACAATAATAAACATATGTTTAATGTACCCATACTTGCCAAACTTGAGACCTCCGATTTCGGGAGGTGGGGGGGCGTGGTCGGGGGGGGGGGGCGTGGCTAAGAGGGGAGGAGTATATTTACAGCTAGAATTCACCAAGTCAAGTATTTCATATATATATATATATATATATATATATATATATATATATATATATATATATATATATATATATATATACTGTATATACATATATATATATAAGAAATTCTTGACTTTCAGTGAATTCTAGCTATATATATATATATAATTATATATATATATATATATATATATATATATATATATATATATATATATATATATATATATATATATATATATATATATATATATATGTATGTGTGGGAAAAAAAATCACAAGACTACTTCATCTCTACAGGCCTGTTTCATGAGGGGGTTCCCTCAATCATCAGGAGAAAAAATCTCCTGATGATTGAGGGAACCCCCTCATGAAACAGGCCTGTAGAGATGAAGTAGTCTTGTGATTTTTTTTCCCACACATACATATATTGCGCTCTACTACGGTATCGAGCACTATTTTTTGGATAACCTTATTAAGACATATATATATATATTAATAAAAGAAATACTTGAATTTCAGTGTTCATTTATTTACACATATACACACATATAACACTCATCTACTCATTGTTAAGTTAAGGGTTGAATTGTCCATCCTTGTTCTATTCTCTGTCACTATTTTTCTAACCATGCTGAACACCCTTTCCCAGGTACCCAGAAAGGTTTTGAGTACCACCAAAAAAACTGAATCTCTGAAGACAGTATAAAAATCTGTGTTAAAGGTGTACAAATACTGTTTGTATAATAAGCATGTTATTGTTTACAAATGAGGGTTAAGAGTTCAGTACTAAAAAAAAAAAAAAAAAGAATGTGGCTTAAGTACAGTTTTTTAATTGAGCTGCTGCATTTTTTGGTTGGGTTGTTTATTTATTTTGAGTAACTTCTACATTTCTAAAAGGGGAGGAATGTAATAGAGTGATCTATGTTTGTCTGTTGCCATCTCCTGGTGAATGTTGGCTATAGCGTACTGGGGTTACTTTTTGGTTGGCCAGCGATTAAGTGGTGTTGCGCACCTGACGTCAAGTGTGTGAGTCTGTTCTGAAGTCTACAGTAAAGAGACGTACTTCATCACCTCGCCTGGTTATTGCCTCCAACTCAATATATTACAACAACATTGCTGTTTAAGGCAGACGAACTGCTTTACGGTAGAATAAAACATGACTGCTGTTGTTGTGTGTTGTTACCGCGCTGGGAGAACGTTAATGAAACTGCCTAACAATAAACCCACATAAGAAACCAAGAACTCGCCCTCGATCATTCTACAGTTATAACGTGATTGGGCAGGCACGCTGTTTATATTGTGGGAAAGTGGACGTGAATACAGACTGTTGACACGTCACTCAGGTCCGCATAGAGCTGGAGGGGGCGTGGCTTCCAGCTCCGCCTGAATTTCCGGAGATTTTCGGGAGAAAATGTGTCCCGGGAGGTTTTCGGGAGAGGCGCTGAATTTCGGGAGTCTCCCGGAAAATCCAGGAGGGTTGGAAAGTATGAATGTACCCTAAGATTTTTTTTTTAAATAAAGCCAATGTTGTCCCTTTTATTTAGAAAAGTATAATTTTAGTACCGGTACCAAACTAACGGTATTGGGACAACACTACATACCACAAACATGTATTTTTAAGTGTAAAGAATTGTGCAAGAAATGTCTATGCCGTTAACTTATATTTGTGTTTGTCTTTCAGACTGTTTGACAGTAATGGAGGTAGTGAGAATATGACGGGCATGGTCATATAGTTGAGGGTTCACATGTTTATTCCATACATTCAACTGAGTAAAAAGTTGAAAGTTGCCTCATCTAGAACTGTGTGGTCATACGTCCATCCATCCATCCATCTTCTTCCGCTTATCCGAGGTCGGGTCGCGGGGGCAGCAGCCTAAGCAGGGAAGCCCAGACTTCCCTCTCCCCAGCCACTTCGTCCAGCTCCTCCCGGGGGATCCCGAGGCGTTCCCAGGCCAGCCGGGGGACATAGTCTTCCCAACGTGTCCTGGGTCTTCCCCGTGGCCTCCTACCGGTCGGACGTGCCCGAAACACCTTCCTTCGGGTGGCATCCTGACCAGATGCCCAAACCACCTCATCTGGCTCCTCTTGATGTGGAGGAGCAGCGGCTTTACTTTGAGCTCCCCTCGGATGACAGAGCTTCTCAGCCTATCTCTAAGGGAGAGCCCCGCCACCCGGCGGAGGAAACTCATTTCGGCCGCTTGTACCCGTGATCTTGTCCTTTCGGTCATGACCCAAAGCTCATGACCATAGGTGAGGATGGGAACGTAGATCGACCGGTAAATCGAGAGCTTTGCCTTCCGGCTCAGCTCCTTCTTCACCACAACGGATCGATACAGCGTCCGCATTACTGAAGACGCCGCACCGATCCGCCTGTCGATCTCACGATCCACTCTTCCCTCACTCGTGAACAAGACTCCGAGATACTTGAACTCCTCCACTTGGGGCAAGATCTCCTCCCCAACCCGAAGATGGCACTCCACCCTTTTCCGGGCGAGAACCATGGACTCAGACTTGGAGGTGCTGATTCCCATCCCAGTCGCTTCACACTCGGCTGCGAACCGATCCAGTGAGAGCTGAAGATCTTGGCCAGATGAAGCCATCAGGACCACATCATCTGCAAAAAGCAGAGACCTAATCCTGTAGCCACCAAACCATATACCCTCAACACCCTGACTGCGCCTAGAAATTCTGTCCATAAAGGTTATGAACAGAATCGGTGACAAAGGGCAGCCCTGGCGGAGACCAACCCTCACTGGAAACGGGTCCGACTTACTGCCAGCAATGCGGACCAAGCTCTGACACTGATCATACAGGGAGCGAACCGCCACAATAAGACAGTCCGTTACCCCATACTCTCTGAGCACTCCCCACAGGACTTCCCGGGGTACACGGTCGAATGCCTTCTCCAAGTCCACAAAGCACATGTAGACAGGTTGGGCAAACTCCCATGCACCCTCAAGGACCCTGCCGAGAGTGTAGAGCTGGTCCACAGTTCCACGACCAGGACGAAAACCACACTGTTCCTCCTGAATCCGAGGTTCGACTATCCGGCGTAGCCTCCTCTCCAGTACACCTGAATAGACCTTACCGGGAAGGCTGAGGAGTGTGATCCCACGATAGTTGGAACACACCCTCCGGTTCCCTTTCTTAAAGAGAGGAACCACCACCCCGGTCTGCCAATCCATACGTTTACTGCCCAAATACCTCGTGGTTTGTTTTGAAAGTGAGAATATTACTGGACTATGTGCAGGGTGTGACTGCCAGGGCTCTAATCCGCCGGTCGTGTACTACATTAACACAGTGTTCTGTTGGCCAGACTGTGCGTGCGTGTGACCGAGCGAAAGAGCTGATGCTGCACGCTTTGTAAATCTGATTTATTTGGAAAAAGCATGCTGCAAAATTTGAGGATTATCTGAAATGTGTTTAATATTATGCTTCACAATTTTTCTTCTTAGGATATCATGCCATCATAGAATCTTATGAACTGTGTAGGCAATGTTGAGTAACATTCTTTACTACCATGCAAGTGTAAACATCAGCCAAACACTGGTCATTGTAAAACACTACAATAACTGAGCTACTGATATCCAAATAACCACGCTAAATAGCATGTGCAAACTAAAATTCCGTGTACTATTAATGGGCAAGTTGCGTGTAATCTGCTAAGACTCTGTGCGATTGATAACTGGTGCAGACTGTCATGATCTGTGGTCTGGATCATGTTTTTTGTTATTTTCTGTTAGTCTAAGACTCCATAGTTCCTGTTTTTGTGCACCCTTGTTTGTTTTAGTTTCCATGGTGACCTATGATTTACACCTGCCTCTTACGTTCGGGACACACCTGTGTCTAATCAAGAGACCACTATTTAAGTCTGCCTTTGTTGATCACTCGTTCTGGCTTCATTGTTTGTGGCACACCTTTGCCAAGTAAGTTTTTGTTCCATGCCATAGTCTACGCTAAGTTTAAGCTTTACGTTTGTTAGGCACGCTTGCCTTTTTGTCGTTTGCTGTATGCTGTGGACTGCCTGTATTTTGGTAGTTGGGTGAATTATATTAAATAAATCTAATCCTACCTTCACGCCTTCGTCCGGAGCCGTCAGTCTTGCATTCCGGGAGAACGAACCTCTGTAAGCCGACCCTCGCCTTGACACAGATCGCCTTATTTAAATGAGGAATTCACAGGTACTACACTGATTTCGCCATGGAGATAAAGTTAAAAAGTTAAAGTTAAAGTACCAATGATTGTCACACACACACTAGGTGTGGCGAAATTATTCTCTGCATTTGACCCATCACCCTTGATCACCCCCTGGGAGGTGAGGGGAGCAGTGGGCAGCAGCGGTGGCCGCGCCCGGGAATCATTTTTGGTGATTTAACCCCCAATTCCAACCCTTGATGCTGAGTGACAAGCAGGGAGGAAATGGGTCCCATTTTTATAGTCTTTGGTATGACTCGGCCGGGGTTTGAACCCACAACCTACCGATCTCAGGGCGGACACTCTAACCACTAGGCCACTGAGTCACTGAGATACTTATTTACTGCACATTCATGTTATCATGCTCCTACCTGTGGGGGTTTTGCCAATTTTTAAATTTCAGTTCAGTTTCAGTTTCATACATACGATACAATGTAATGCATCACACTATATTGCCAAAAGTATTTGGCCACCTGCCTTGACTCACATATGAACTTGAAGTGCCATCCCATTCCTAACCCATAGGGTTCAATATGATGTGGGTCCACCTTTTGCAGCTATAACAGCTTCAACTCTTCTGGGAAGGCTGTCCACAAGGTTGCGGAGTGTGTTTGTAGGAATCTTCCACCATTCTTCCAAAAGCGCATTGGTGTCATTCATGTCTTTATGGGTCTTGCTTTGTGCACTGGTGCACAGTCATGTTGGAAGAGGAAGGGGTCCGCTCCAAACTGTTCCCACAAGGTTGGGAACATGGAATTGTCCAAAATGTTTTGGTATCCTGGAGCATTCAAAGTTCCTTTCACTGGAACTAAGGAGCCAAGCCCAACTCCTGAAAAACAACCCTACACCATAATTCCTCCTCCACCAAATTTGACACTCGGCACAATGCAGTCCGATATGTAGCGTTCTCCTGGCAAACTCCAAACCCAGACTGGTCCATCAGATTGCCAGATGGAAAAGCGTGATTCATCACTCCTGAGAAGGCATCTCCACTGCTCTAGAGTCCAGTGGCAACGTGCTTTACACCACTGCATCCCACACTTTGCATTGGACTTGGTTATGTATGGCTTAGATGCAGCTGCTCAGTCATGGAAACCCATTCCATGAAGCTCTCTGCGTACTGTACGTGGGCCAATTGGAAGAGTCACAAGAAGTTTGGAGCTCTGTAGCAACTGACTGTGCAGAAAGTCGGCGACCTCTTTGCACTATGCACTTCAGCATCCGCTGAGCCCTCTCTGTCAGTTTACGTGGCCTACCACTTGGTGGCTGAGTTGCTGTTGTTCCCAAACTCTTCCACTTTCTCACGACTGGATTTGTTGCACTGGAAATCACTGAGAGAGGCCCATTCTTTCACAAATGTTTGTAGAAACAGTCTCCATGCCTAAGTGCCTGATTTTATACACCTGTGGCCGGGCCAAGTGATTAGGACACCTGATTCTGATATTTGGATGGGTGGCCAAATACTTTTGTGTTAGTGAGTTAGTGAGTCAGAGTCCAGTCCATAGTGGGGCCAGCAGGAGACCATCCCGAGCGGAGACGGGTCAGCAGCGCAGAGATGTCCCCAACCGATGCACAGGTGAGCGGTCCACCCCGGGTCCCGACTCTGGACAGCCAGCACTTCATCCATGGCTACCGGACCTGTGCCCCCCCCCCCGCCCCCCCTCTACAAGGGAGAGGGGTGCAGAGGAGAAAAGAAGAGAAACGGCAGATCAACTGGTCTAAAAAGGGGGTCTATTTAAAGGCTAGAGTATACAAATGAGTTTTAATAATAACAATATCTCTAACACTTGGTTACTATTCAGGTCGCGAGATGAAAATCTGTATTTTTTCCCAAAGGTTTGTTGACTTCTGGTATTGCTATTCCTTCTACCTGAAGATTTACATGTGCAGCAATACAATAAAGGTTGTGAAGTGTACCGCTTCAAAATGAGAATAATGAGATCCAGTCTGGGATTTGGGTTATCCTCAGCGGGCCATGATGTCATCCTTGTTAGGTTGTCACTGTTCTTTCATCCCTAAACCAAGCACGAGGACACAGTTTTGCTGCTGGCAGGTCGACTGCTTTGAAAGATCCTCCGTGCCTCTTACTGCGTGTCACCTGGGTAATGTAAATTTGATATCGCACCGGCTCATCTGGAGAATTCTCCCGTCTCTTTTGAAGCGACTCGTCCTTTTTAATTGCCATTCTTGTTTTTCTAGCGGACCCCGATTAAGCTGAATTCTGATTTTGTTTTTCCCTCTAAGGTGGCCCAGCTTCCGCTTTCCGTGAGTGACGGGCGCTGGCACCACATCTGCATCACCTGGACGACCAGAGACGGCTTCTGGGAGGCTTACCAGGACGGGGAGCGACTCGGCACCGGGGACAATCTGGCCCCATGGCACCCAATTAAATCAGGAGGGGTGATTATTCTGGGCCAGGAGCAGGTGAGAGAGCATTAGATGTGTTTTTCCGTGTGTCGGTAAGATCCCGGAGGGTGTTTTCCCCAGGATTCGAACACTCAGTGCAATGGGTGAAGGCACTTCTCTCACGCTACTGTGGCCCTTTTAAGAACAGTGTGAGCTCATTCATATGTTGCTAAGGATGGATCATTATGGAAATACATTAGCATGTACGCTACATGGCTAATTATTATTCTCCATGTGCATTCATATTGAATCAGATGGTCTTGTATTTGCACACTCAAGGTTGGATGGTTGACTTAGCACAGTTTTTATGCATTAGAGCAATGGTTCTTAACCTTGTTGGAGGTACCGAACCCCACCAGTTTCATATGCGCATTCACCGAACCCTTCTTTAGTGAAGGTTTTTTTTTTCAAATTCAAGACAAAGTTATATGTTTTTGGTAACACTTTAGTATGGGGAACATATTCTAAGTAACAAAGACTTAATTTAGAGTTATTTGGACAATAGGGGAACATATTCTAAGTAACAAAGACTTAATTTAGAGTTATTTGGACACTAGAAGAACATATTCCAAGTAACAGATACTTAATTTAGAGTTATTTGGACACTAAGGGAACACATTCTAAGTAACAAAGACTTAATTTAGAGTTATTTGGAAACTAGGGGAACATATTCTAAGTAACAAAGACTTAATTTAGAGTTATTTTGACACTAGGGGAACATATTTTAAGAAACAAAGACTTAATTTAGAGTTATTTGGACACTAGGGAAACATATTTTAAGTAACAGAGACTAAAGTTAGAGTTATTTGGACACTAAGGGAACATATTCTAAGTAATAAAGACTTAATTTAGAGTTATTTGGACACTAGGGGAACATATTCTAACTAACAAATACTTAATTTAGAGTTATTTGGACACTAGGGGAACATATTCTAAGTAACAAAGACTTAATTTAGAGTTATTTGGACACTAGGAGAACATATTCTAAGTAACAAAGACTTAATTTAGAGTTATTTGGACACTAAGGGAACATATTCCAAGTAACAAAGACTTAATTTAGAGTTATTTGGACATTAGGGGAATATATTCTAAGTAACAGAGACTTAATTTTGAGTTATTTGGACAATAGGGGAACATATTCTAAGTAACAAAGACTTAATTTAGAGTTATTTGGACACTAGGGGAACATATTCTAAGAAACAGAGACTAAAGTTAGTTATTTGGACACTAAGGGAACATATTCTAAGTAATAAAGACATAATTTAGAGTTATTTGGACAATAGGAGAACATATTCTAAGTAACAAAGACTTAATTTAGAGTTATTTGGACACTAAGGGAACATATTCTAAGTAACAAAGACTTATTTTAGAGTTATTTGGACACTAGGGGAACATATTCTAAGTAACAAAAACTTAATTTAGAGTTATTTGGACACTAGGGGAACATATTCTAAGTAACAAAGACTTAATTTAGAGTTATTTGGACACTAGGGGAACATATTCTAACTAACAAAGACTTAATTTAGAGTTATTTGGACACTATGGGAACATATTCTAAGTAACAGAGACTTAATTTAGAGTTATTTGGACACTAGGGGAACATATTCTAAGTAACAAAGACTTAATTTAGAGTTATTTGGACACTAGGGGAACATATTCTAAGAAACAGAGACTAAATTTAGAGTTATTTGGACACTATGGGAACATATTTTAAGTAACAGAGACTAAAGTTAGAGTTATTTGGACACTCAGGGAACATATTCTAAGTAATAAAGACTTAATTTAGAGTTATTTGGACACTAGGGGAACATATTCTAAGTAACAAATACTTAATTTACAGTTATTTGGACACTAGGGGAACATATTCTAAGTAACAAAGACTTAAATTAGAGTTATTTGGACACTAGGGGAACATATTCTAAGTAACAAAGACTTAATTTAGAGTTATTTGGACACCAGGGGAACATATTCTAAGTACCAAATACTTAATTTAGAGTTATTTGGACAATAGGTTGAACATATTCTAAGTAACAAAGACTTAATTTAGAGTTATTTGGACAATAGGGGAACATGTAAGTAACAGAGACTAAATTTAGAGTTTTTTGGACACTAGGGGAACATATTCTAAGTAACAGATACTTAATTTAGAGTTATTTGGACACTAAGGGAACATATTCTAAGTAAAAAAGACTTAATTTAGAGTTATTTGGACACTAGGGAAACATATTCTAAGAAACAGAGACTAAATTTAGAGTTATTTGGACACTATGGGAACATATTTTAAGTAACAGAGACTAAAGTTAGAGTTATTTGGACACAAAGGGAACATATTCTAAGTAATAAAGACTTAATTTAGAGTTATTTGGACACTAGGGGAACATATTCTAACTAACAAATACTTAATTTAGAGTTATTTGGACACTAGGGGAACGTATTCTAAGTAACAAAGACTTAATTTAGAGTTATTTGGACACTAGGGGAACATATTCTAAGTAACAAAGACTTAATTTAGAGTTATTTGGACAATAGGGGAACATATTCTAACTAACAAAGACTTAATTTAGAGTTATTTGGACACTAGGGGAACATATTCTAAGTAACAAAGACTTAATTTAGAGTTATTTGGACACTAGGAGAACATATTCTAAGTAACAAAGACTTAATTTAGAGTTATTTCTACACTAGGGGAACATATTTTAAGTAACAAAGACTTAATTTAGAGTTATTTGAACACTAGGGGAACATATTCTAAGTAACAAAGACTTAATTTAGAGTTATTTGGACACCAGGGGAACATATTCTAAGTAACAAAGACTTAATTTAGAGTTATTTGGACACTAGGGGAACATATATTTTAAGTAACAAATACTTAATTTAGAGTTATTTGGACACTAGGGGAACATATTCTAACTAACAAAGACTTAATTTAGAGTTATTTGGACAATAGGTTGAACATATTTTAAGTAACAAAGACTTAATTTAGAGTTATTTGGACACTAGGGGAACATATTCTAAGTAACAAAGACTTAATTTAGAGTTATTTCTACACTAGGGGAACATATTTTAAGTAACAAAGACTTAATTTAGAGTTATTTGGACACTAGGGGAACATATTCTAAGTAACAAAGACTTAATTTAGAGTTATTTGGACACTAGGGGAACATATTCTAAGTAACAAAGACTTAATTTAGAGTTATTTCTACACTAGGGGAACATATTTTAAGTAACAAAGACTTAATTTAGAGTTATTTGGACACTAGGAGAACATATTCTAAGTAACAAAGACTTAATTTAGAGTTATTTGGACACTAGGGGAACATATTCTAAACTCTAGGGGAACATATTCTAAGTAACAAAGACTTAATTTAGAGTTATTTGGACACGAGGGGAACATATTCTAAGTAACAGAGACTTAATTTAGAGTTATTTGGACACTAGGGGAACATATTCTAAGTAACAAAGACTTAATTTAGAGTTATTTGGACACTAGGGGAACATATTCTAAGAAACAGAGACTAAATTTAGAGTTATTTGGACACTATGGGAACATATTTTAAGTAACAGAGACTAAAGTTAGAGTTATTTGGACACTCAGGGAACATATTCTAAGTAATAAAGACTTAATTTAGAGTTATTTGGACACTAGGGGAACATATTCTAAGTAACAAATACTTAATTTACAGTTATTTGGACACTAGGGGAACATATTCTAAGTAACAAAGACTTAAATTAGAGTTATTTGGACACTAGGGGAACATATTCTAAGTAACAAAGACTTAATTTAGAGTTATTTGGACACCAGGGGAACATATTCTAAGTACCAAATACTTAATTTAGAGTTATTTGGACAATAGGTTGAACATATTCTAAGTAACAAAGACTTAATTTAGAGTTATTTGGACAATAGGGGAACATGTAAGTAACAGAGACTAAATTTAGAGTTTTTTGGACACTAGGGGAACATATTCTAAGTAACAGATACTTAATTTAGAGTTATTTGGACACTAAGGGAACATATTCTAAGTAAAAAAGACTTAATTTAGAGTTATTTGGACACTAGGGAAACATATTCTAAGAAACAGAGACTAAATTTAGAGTTATTTGGACACTATGGGAACATATTTTAAGTAACAGAGACTAAAGTTAGAGTTATTTGGACACAAAGGGAACATATTCTAAGTAATAAAGACTTAATTTAGAGTTATTTGGACACTAGGGGAACATATTCTAACTAACAAATACTTAATTTAGAGTTATTTGGACACTAGGGGAACGTATTCTAAGTAACAAAGACTTAATTTAGAGTTATTTGGACACTAGGGGAACATATTCTAAGTAACAAAGACTTAATTTAGAGTTATTTGGACAATAGGGGAACATATTCTAACTAACAAAGACTTAATTTAGAGTTATTTGGACACTAGGGGAACATATTCTAAGTAACAAAGACTTAATTTAGAGTTATTTGGACACTAGGAGAACATATTCTAAGTAACAAAGACTTAATTTAGAGTTATTTCTACACTAGGGGAACATATTTTAAGTAACAAAGACTTAATTTAGAGTTATTTGAACACTAGGGGAACATATTCTAAGTAACAAAGACTTAATTTAGAGTTATTTGGACACCAGGGGAACATATTCTAAGTAACAAAGACTTAATTTAGAGTTATTTGGACACTAGGGGAACATATATTTTAAGTAACAAATACTTAATTTAGAGTTATTTGGACACTAGGGGAACATATTCTAACTAACAAAGACTTAATTTAGAGTTATTTGGACAATAGGTTGAACATATTTTAAGTAACAAAGACTTAATTTAGAGTTATTTGGACACTAGGGGAACATATTCTAAGTAACAAAGACTTAATTTAGAGTTATTTCTACACTAGGGGAACATATTTTAAGTAACAAAGACTTAATTTAGAGTTATTTGGACACTAGGGGAACATATTCTAAGTAACAAAGACTTAATTTAGAGTTATTTCTACACTAGGGGAACATATTTTAAGTAACAAAGACTTAATTTAGAGTTATTTGGACACTAGGAGAACATATTCTAAGTAACAAAGACTTAATTTAGAGTTATTTGGACACTAGGGGAACATATTCTAAACTCTAGGGGAACATATTCTAAGTAACAAAGACTTAATTTAGAGTTATTTGGACACGAGGGGAACATATTCTAAGTAACAAAAACTTAATTTAGAGTTATTTGGACAATAGGGGAACATATTCTAAGTAACAAAGACTTAATTTAGAGTTATTTGGACACTAGGGGAACATATTCTAAGTAACAAAGACTTAATTTAGAGTTATTTCTACACTAGGGGAACATATTTTAAGTAACAAAGACTTAATTTAGAGTTATTTGAACACTAGGGGAACATATTCTAAGTAACAAAGACTTAATTTAGAGTTATTTGGACACCAGGGGAACATATTCTAAGTAACAAAGACTTAATTTAGAGTTATTTGGACACTAGGGGAACATATATTTTAAGTAACAAATACTTAATTTAGAGTTATTTGGACACTAGGGGAACATATTCTAACTAACAAAGACTTAATTTAGAGTTATTTGGACAATAGGTTGAACATATTTTAAGTAACAAAGACTTATTTTAGAGTTATTTGGACACTAGGGGAACATATTCTAACTAACAAAGACTTAATTTAGAGTTATTTGGACACTAGGGGAACATATTCTAAGTAACAAAGACTTAAATTAGAGTTATTTGGACACTAGGGGAACATATTCTAAGTAACAAAGACTTAATTTAGAGTTATTTGGACACCAGGGGAACATATTCTAAGTAACAAAGACTTAATTTAGAGTTATTTGGACAATAGGTTGAACATATTCTAAGTAACAAAGACTTAATTTAGAGTTATTTGGACACTAGGGGAACATATTCTAAGTAACAAAGACTTAATTTAGAGTTATTTGGACACTAAGAGAACATATTCTAAGTAACAAAGACTTAATTTAGAGTTATGTTTGGGGATAATTTTATTGTACTCTTTCGAAAAGAAAAGGGTAAAAAGTAAGGATTTGTACAAACGTGATTGGTATTTTATGCACCCCAACGACCGCGTTATCGAACTTTGAGTGTACTTGTTTATTATCTTGCATGGACAAGAAGTCACAAATACAACATGTTAAAAAGACCAAACAAACAAACCCACGGCAATGAAATAAAAATTAAAAAAAATCTAGTATTCTGGCAGTTGAGTAAATCAAAGAGAATTTATTCATATACTGTAAGAAAAGTTTGTTGATTTTCTCCTTCAAAGCCAACACTCAATCTTCTGCTTCCCCTACGAAGGATATAGTCGGCGGTCGCTTTGATGCCACCCAGGCCTTCGTCGGCGAGATGAGCCAGTTCAACATGTGGGACCGGGTACTGCGGCCCGTGGACATCGTGGGCCTGGCCAACTGCTCGGCGTACATGCCGGGCAACGTGGTGCCGTGGATAGACGCCAACGTGGAAGTGTTCGGCGGCGCCACCAAAGCTCCGCTGGAGATATGCGAGGACCGAGCGTTTGATTCCTAGAGTGGAGGAATCACCACCGCCATCAAAAAGCCAAGTATTCTCGTTCATTGTGTGCAAAAACCCCCCACAGTTAGGGGTACATGCATATTGATATTGTGTGGTTACTCAAAAGATTCTCATGTGTCGGCTTAAACGTGTGTCCAGTCCGGTCTTGGCCGTGGAGAAGGCTTCACAAGTGACCATGTGGGGAAGACTTTCTGTGTTCCTTGATTTGACGTCTTTCTGCAAACAAGCTCGTTCCTCATGCATTCCTTATAACTGCTGCACCGTGTGTGTGTGTGTGCGAGCGGGGGCGCGAACTCCGGCGCGCTTTGATGTGTTGCGGCGGAACGTCACGACAGAATGCTGCGAGCTTCCTCTCTGTTTGAAGAGCAAACAAATGAGGGGGCCTGGCTCAGGAGTCGGCAACATTGATTGTAGACGCACCGCAACACGGTTCGTCGTCCATATTTAATTGCATGAGCGCCGGTTTTGGGGAAGAGACACGTGCATGCCTTCTTTCAGTCCGTGCGCGGCGATTACATAAGCAAGTGTCTTGCGTGTTAAAAGACCAGAGATTACGAGCGGGGAGGGAGGACATTTTTCATTCTTGTAAATCTGCGCTTAATACCTCTCTGCCCCTTGAGCAGCTGCCATATCCCAAACAGCTTTATGTGGACGCTTCTGCTCAGGTTAATAGCCGTGGCGGACAGATGCCCAGAAGCAGCTAAAATCGAGCAGTGGCCGATTTCCTGAGCGAGGACAGCAGAGGGATTGACCCCAAAAGCCTATCCGCAATTCCCCCTCCATGAAGTAATTATGTATACGCTATAAGGGGCTCTGTGGGCATGAGCGGCCAATGAGTTAGAATAGATTTAATCTGCGTTTCCAATGAGATCAACACGACATGGACATACAGTCGCGGTCAAAAGTTGACATACACTTGTAATATGGGTGTCTTGAGTTTCCAAAAATGTCTACAACTCTTATTTTTGTGTGATAGAGTGATTGGAGCACATACTGTCAGGTTCAAACACCGATGACATCTATTAAACAAGACAAGAAGCAAAAAATCAAACAGAGACAGAATTAAAGGGGAACATTATCACAATTTCAGAATGGTTAAAACCATTAAAAATCAGTTCCCAGTGGCTTATTATATTTTTCGAAGTTTTTTTCAAAATTTTACCTCCATCCATCCATCCATCTTCTTCCGCTTATCAGAGGTCGGGTCGCGGGGGCAGCAGCTTAAGCAGAGAAGCCCAGACTTCCCTCTCCCCAGCCACTTCGTCCAGCTCCTCCCGGGGGATCCCGAGGCGTTCCCAGGCCAGCCGGGAGAGATAGTCTTCCCAGCGTGTCCTGGGTCTTCCCCGTGGCCTCCTACCCGTTGGACGTGCCCGAAACACCTTCCTAGGGAGGCATTCGGGTGGCATCCTGACCAGATGCCCGAACCACCTCATCTGGCTTCTCTCGATGTGGAGGAGCAGCGGCTTTACTTTGAGCTCCCCCCGAATGACAGAGTTTGTCACCCTATCTCTAAGGGAGAACCCCGCCACTCGGCGGAGGAAACTCATTTCGGCCGCTCGTACCCGTGATCTTGTCCTTTCGGTCATGACCCAAAGCTCATGACCATAGGTGAGGATGGGAACGTAGATCGACCGGTAAATCGAGAGCTTTGCCTTCCGGCTCAGCTCCTCCCTCACCACAACGGATCGATACAGCGTCCGCATTACTGAAAACGCCGCACCGATCCGCCTGTCGATCTCACGATCCACTCTTCCCTCACTCGTGAACAAGACTCCGAGGTACTTGAACTCCTCCACTTGGGGCAAGATCTCCTCCCCAACCTGGAGATGGCACTCCACCCTTTTCCGGGAGAGAACCATGGACTCGGACTTGGAGGTGCTGATTCCCATCCCAGTCGCTTCACACTCGGCTGCGAACCGATCCAGTGAGAGCTGAAGATCTTGGCCGGAGGAAGCCATCAGGACCACATCATCTGCAAATAGCAGTGACCTAATCCTGCAGCCACCAAACCAGATCCCCTCAACGCCTTGACTGCGCCTAGAAATTCTGTCCGTAAAGGTTATGAACAGAATCGGTGACAAAGGGCAGCCTTGGCGGAGTCCAACCCTCACTGGAAACGTGTCCGACTTACTGCCGGCAATGCGGACCAAGCTCTGACACTGATCATACAGGGAGCGAACTGCCACAATCAGACAGTCCGTTACCCCATACTCTCTGAGCACTCCCCACAGGACTTCCCGGGGTACACGGTCGAATGCCTTCTCCAAAAAATGTTTACCTATCACGCAATATCCCTAAAAAAAAGCTTCAAAGTGCCTGATTTTAACCACCCGTCCATTTTCCTGTGACGTCACATAGTGAAGCCAACACAAACAAACATGGCGGAAAGAACAGCAAGCTATAGCGACATTAGCTCGGATTCAGACTCGGATTTCAGCGGCTTAAGCGATTCAACAGATTACGCATGTATTGAAACGGGTGGTTGTAGTCTGGAGGCAGGTAGCGAAAACGAAATTGAAGAAGAAACTGAAGCTATTGAGCCATATCGGTTTGAACCGTATGCAAGCGAAACCGACGAAAACGACACGACGGGAGAAAGCGAGGACGAATTCGGCGATCGCCTTCTAACCAACGATTGGTATGTGTTTGTTTGGCATTAAAGGAAACTAACAACTATGAACTAGGTTTACAGCAACTTTGAGAGTGCAGACAGCCTAATTTTCATCAATTAATATATTCTGTAGACATACCCTCATCCGCTATCTTTTCCTGAAAGCTGATCCGTCCAGTTTTGGAGTTGATATCAGCAGGCCAGGGAAGCTAGGGTCGATATTCTTCTCTTGATCATCTTCGGTGGCATAAGGGACGGTGTGAGCCAAGACATCCAGGGGGTTTAGCTCGCTCGTCTGCGTGAACAAACTGCCGCCATTGCTTGCCGTGCTACCGAGGGTCCTTTGTCCCTGAATTGCTCACACACTCCGGCAGATTCAATGGGGGTCTGGCGGCAGATTTCTTTGACTTTATCGTTGGAAATGCATCTGCTTTGAGTGTCGCAGGATATCCACACATTCTTGCCATCTCTGTCGTAGCATAGCTTTCGTCGGTAAAGTGTGCGGAACAAACGTCCAATTTCTTGCCACTTTGGCATCTTTGGGCCACTGGTGCAACTTGAATCCGTCCCTGTTCGTGTTGTTACACCCTCCGACAACACACCGACGAGGCATGATGTCTCCAAGGTACGGAAAACAGTCGAAAAAACGGAAAATAACAGAGCTGATTTGACTCGGTGTTTGAGAAAATGGCGGATTGCTTCCCGATGTGACGCCACGTTGTGACGTCATCGCTCCGAGAGGCGTTTAATTCGCCAAAATTCACCCATTTAGAGTTGGGAAATCGGTTAAAAAAATTAATGGTCTTTTTTCTGCAACATCAAGGTATATATTGACGCTTACATAGGTCTGGTGATAATGTTCCCCTTTAAATGTGGACTCAATATTGAGGAGGGACGCGGCGACTGTACTCTCTGTACAGTCTTTCACCACGCTCTGACGAAAAAGGTTTACGTCTCCTCCTTTATTTGGAC